>NC_092256.1:6686888-6816888 GCF_036320965.1 Panulirus ornatus | reverse complement strand
TTTCACCTTCGTACAGTCAGGCCTTACATAACTTTAACCCCTTCAGTGTCGAACAATATGACATAATCAGCGAAAATTGCTAATAAAACATCTGGCATCTGGTTTCACAATGGTAGCTGTGCTTTCCTTATAATACAATATGTAGAGTCAAGCGTCGCTATTCCCGTCACTTTGTCATAATGTAATATGTGGAGCCACCAGTGGCACTCTTCCTGTCACTTGTCATAACGCAATATGTGGAGCCACCAGTGGCACTCTTCCTGTCACTTGTCATAACGCAATATGTGGAGCCACCAGTGGCACTCTTCCTGTCACTTGTCATAACGCAATATGTGGAGCCACCAGTGGCACTCTTCCTGTCACTTGTCATAACGCAATATGTGGAGCCACCAGTGGCACTCTTCCTGTCACTTGTCATAATGCAGTAAATTCGCAATTACGCTCACCAACCAACCCCATCAAGACGACAAGAGTGGTAGCGTTCAGTCTGAAATCCATCGCTCCCAAGGGTAGAGTAATTTCAGGTCTGGCTGTCCACCAAGGTGGGTTGAGGATATGTGTAGGTGGCTTTCAGAGCTCCTGTGTACCTGGCTCACCTTATGAGAAGTGAAAATGGAGATATTGATGTTCAACAGCCACTTCGAGTCGATTAAATCCTACCACTTACCTCTGTCCGTGTTCCTGAACTACAGACCTTCAGTCAGGATGGGGAAATATCAGGTTCTCTGACCCAGTTAGGTCGAGGCACCGGGTTTCGCCAGTTTAGGCAGCATATGGTATTAATGGCAGTCGATCCTGCCTCACAGAGCCTCAGGTTGGTCTATCTCTACACCAAGGACCACGTCCATGACCCAGAACATACCTGCAACAGACAGAAAGATGAATCAAGTTAATATTTCGACGAAGGTCAGGCAGGTAAAACATGTAAGAGGTTCCTACTGAGATAAACCTATGATTTAATAGCATAATTAAGCCAAATGAATTCATTAAACATGAGGTTTTCCTCAGAATAAAAAGGACAAAGTCTGCTACTTCACAGCTGACAGTTACAGAATAACTACGACATTCTTTTCGTTAGCATTTGCGTAACTTCTTTGCAAAATGCATATTATTACCAACTTAGAAATATGATTAACGCCTGTGATAATAACCCATGATTAAGCAATATACAACTCATAACCAACCACTCATATCCTACATGAGCAACCAATGATATCCTACGTGACCAACTAATGATATCCTGCATGCTCAACCAGTGATATCCTACATGACCAACCACTGATCCCTTACATGATCAACACTGATATCCTACATGCTCAACCACTGATATCCTACATGACCAACTACTCATATCCTACATGACCAACCACTGATATCCTACAGCAACAAATGATATCCTACATGACCAACTACTGAATTCCTATATCATCAACCACTGATATCCTACATGACCAACTACTGACATCCTACATGACCAACCAATGGTATCCTACATAACCAACCACTGATATCCTGTATGACCAACCACTGATATCCTACATGACCAACCAATGATATCCTACATGATCAACCACTGACATCCTTCATAACCAACCACTGATATCCTACATGACCAACCACTGATATCCTACATGACCAACCACTGATATCCTACATGATCAATCACTGATACCCTATATGATCAACCACAGATATCCTAGATGACCAATCACAGATATCCTACATGACCAACCACTGATATCCTACATGATCAATCACTGATATCCTATATGATCAACCACAGATGTTCTAGATGACCAATCACAGATATCCTACATGACCAACCACTGATATCCTACATGACCAACTATTGATATCCTATATGAACAACCACAGATATCCTACATGATCAACCACTGATATCCTATATGACCAACCACTGATATCCTACGTGACCAACCACTGATATCCTACATGACCAACCACTGATATCCTACATGATCAATCACTGATATCCTATATGATCAACCACTGATATCGTACATGACCAACTAGTCATATCCTACATGAATAACCACTGATATCCTACATGACCAACTAGTGAATTCCTACATCAAACCACTGATATCTTACATCATATCCACTGATATCCTATATTACGAACCACAAATATCCTACATGACCAACCACTGATATCAAACATGACCAACCACATATATCCTACATGACCAACTGCTGATATCCTACACGACCAACCACTAATATCCTACATGATCAACCACAGGTATCCTAGATGACCAACTACTGAATTTCTACATCATCAACCACTGATATCCTACATGACTAACCACTGATATCCTATATGACCAACCAATGATATCCTACATGATTAACCACAGATATCGTACATGACCAACCACTGATATCCTACATGAACAACCAATGACACCCTACATGATCAACCACAGATATCCTATATGACCAACCACAGATGTCCTACATGATCAACCACTGATATCCTACATGACTAACCACTGAGATCCTACATGACCAATCACTGATATCTTACATCATCAACCACTGATATCCAAGATGACCAACCACTGATATCTTACATCATCAACCACTGATATCCTACATGACTAACCACTGAGATCCTACATGACCAACCACTGATATCCAAGATGACCAACCACTGATATCCTACATGATCAACCACTGATATCCTATATGACCAACCACTGATATCCTACATGACCAACCACTGATATCCTACATGACCAACCAGTGATATCCTGCCTGACTTACCACTAAATGACCCCTCAAAAGGCCTTCACCCATATCTCTCATTCACTCTCATCTTACGTGGATCTTGGCCATTGAAATGATCCGTGGCCCCTAACAAGACGTTTGACATCCCAAATGATGTTTGGCCTTCTTCAACCCCATTGGACGACTCCTCGCTGCTCATGAGATACCTTACATGCTAAGAGACATTTGACCCCTAACAAGCCGTAAGCTGTCAAGACACCTTTGAACTTTGATCTGACCTTTAAATTTTCACAGGATATTTGACCTTTCGTGAGACCTCTGACCTTCTCACAAGATCTTTCACGTCTAAAATACGACCCCCGAGCCAACGACCTCAAAGACGACTTTGTTCTGCTCGTCCTATGTTAACGTGTCATGATATACAACTGCTTTGTTGAAGTCTCATTCGAATAATATTGCGAGACTGTCTCGCGCTCCAGGACAAGACCACATCACGTATTTAGCTAAGGCTTTATCCTCTTCTAGTCTGGCAGGGTTCCATCACCCTGCCTCACACTTCCTATGTCTCTCACTCTCTGTACTTTTCCTCCGCGCACTTTTCCGCTGTTACCTAGTTAGATACATATAACTTTCCCACAACCTCTTGCTTTCGCTGTCTGACCAGGTCAAATATCATTTTCCGGAGTGGCCAAAAAAATAAAGAAATAAAAATGGAATGCAAGATCATCCACCGTCCCTCTTACACCATTTATTAAGAGGTAGTTGGCACACACACACACACACACACACACACACACACACACACACACACGGATCTTCCCTCCCGACTATGCAAACATGAACCTAAACCTCCTGCAACAGTTCGGTAGGAACTTTACTAACAGTAGTAACAAGTGACTGTTGTGTACAGTCTGTAACACATGAAATACACACGAGTCTCTTCATGTAGCATGGAGAGCAGCGTTAAAATTTCAATCACAGTCATTCCTCTTATCCCTAACCCAGCAGGCAGGAGGCTAGCGACGTCCAACTTGCTCGGGAAAGACGTGCTGACATGACCGAAAAATCGTCCAGAAACTCACGGTGTTATACGGCTTGAGACGGTGATTACTGCTGGTGAGAGTCAGATGTTGGTGCACCTCTGGGGCTGAGGCTGGTAACTGTGTTTATGGGTGATGGTGACCGGGTGATCTCCTGTTGACACTGAAGTGGTTACTGTTGGTGGTAAGAGTACCATCTGTTGCCTGTGACCTGTTGATGTCTTAGTACTGTAGCTGTTGGCGAGTTTCTCACCTGTTGCTGCTAAACTGACGATGCAATCTGTTGCTGGCGTTGAGGGGCTTGTGATGTATTGTTGGTGTTGGTAAAATAGCGATCTGTTGCTATTGTTGGTACGCTAAAGATCTGTTGCAGTTTTCGGTAAGACCAATGATCTGTTGCAGCTTTCGATGGATTACTGATCTGTTGCAGCTTTTGGTTTACTGATGATATGTTGCATCCATATATAAACTATTGATCTGTTATTGGTGTTGGCTAACCATTGAAATGTTGCTGGTATTGAACTACTGCGGTTGTAATAAACTATTCATCTGAGCAGGTGATGTACATTACTGATTTGTTGCAGCTGCTGGTAACCTATTACTCTGTTTCTGGTGTAATGTAACTGCTGATTCGTTGATGCAGTTGTTAAACAAATGGTGTGTTGCTGGTGTTGGTAAACCAGTGACTTGATGCTTCTGGTGATGAGCTGTGTGACTGTGGTCACCAGTCATAACACTGTTGGCGTAGGACACCTAGTGACTCTCGGCGACTCTTGTTAACATTCGCCAGACACTGAGACATACGATAGCTAATACGCAGTGCTATGCAGGGCTCACTTTAGAGGTCCTTTATGTTCTGTGTAAAGCAGGAGAGTCATTACCTCGTTGAATGGTCCATTAACAATAGAAATCGGTGACTTAGTTCAAGGTAATGAAGGTATGCTAAGATTCTTAAATGCCTAATTTCGTCCCATCTATAATTTCCACTGAAGATGTAACATATGTTACAGATCCAGTCCCACTGGTAGTAAAGAACATTCTATGATATATTGATAAGCAATTTCAAGATATACTGTCGAAATTAAATGGAATGAGAATAAACAAAATAGCTGGTCCTATTTGGTTTCGTCCAAGAACAAAGCAAGAGGATAAAATTAAGCTAATTAAGCGCTTGCTTGCTCTTTTCAATGAGTCTCTTGCTACAGGAAAAATTCTAGAGGACTGGGAGTTACTTCCAGGAAATTATCACCCAATAAACTTACTTTCTGTAACTGGTAAACTTACAGAAAGCGACTCTCAGAAGAGCACCACGTATTCAAAGACTGCCATCAAGGTGTTCAGTTTGGTCTCTTTCATTATGCAATGAACGTGTACGATGGAAGTAAAGATGTTGATATCACCTGTTTAAATTTACAGAAAAACGTTCGATTATGTTTTTCTTTACGTTGAAGGCTCCAGTCACGGACAAAAGCCCACATCAAGGCCGAGCCTTAATTGAAATATATAGAGAATTATGAAATGGAAACAGAAAAGACAAGGGAAGGTATTTAGGAATTTCAGAAAATAATGAAAAACCTGTCTTTTGAAATGTGCTAGGTCATAGTTATTGGGGAAGACAGGAGAAGACTGAGAGTTCCAAAGCTCGACGTGTAGGGAAAAAAGCAGGTATCAAAACGGCCCACCCTTAGGTTGCTGGATGCCACACAATAATCATGTGACGCAGCAGCTTGCCGAGTATTGCGTGGTCTTGCTAGTGGTGTGGGCACACAAGTCGTCGGCTCCCGGGAGCAAAAATCAAAGTAATACCTATAGAAGAGGGAAAGTGAACCAACATTGCGGCGTAGGGCAAGAGGGTCAAGTCTGAAAGTTAGCCTAGGGACAGTTTATAAGTCAGATCGCTTTCGATTAAATTCCGTTAAGTAAGGATGCAGAGCTAGAACCACCCGAAATGTGAGAGCAGTATTCCATACAAGGACGAATAATTCCTTTGCATAAACAGAGCAACTGTTCAGAAGAGAAGACGTTTACATATCTAAACAGGACACCAAGTTTCTTAGAGGCAGACTTAGCTATTCTTTTAATGTGGGATTTCCAAGAAAGGGCGGATGTTATAGTAATACCAAGTATGTTCATCGAGTCGAGAGGTGAAATTACAGAACTAGCAAAGGAAAGACGAGAGCTGTAAGATGTTTTCGACAGGAAGATGGGTAGAAACTGGGTCTTGGAGGCGTTAAACCTAACAACATTTTGGCACCCCACTGAGATATCCTGTCTAAGTCATAATCTATCGAAGACGCTGTATCAAAACAAGATGCAGATCGAGTGAGAGAACACTGAGCAGAATTGTTGGATGTAAATAAGTGCAGTGTGGAGTTGCCAGCGTGTGAGTGCATTGGAGGATTTGTGCAGGAGAGAAAATCGTTGAAAAAGGAGAAAAGGTGTAGGGGACAGGACAGAACCTTGAGGGACACCGCTGTTGATGGAGGAAAGTAGGGAGCTGATCCAACAACAACCACAGAGACAGATCGACCGGACAGGAAGCTAGATATGAAGGAGCATAGCAAGGTAGGGAAACCAAAAGAGGAGATCTTAGAGATGAGAGCCCGATGCCACACTTTGTCAAAAGCCTACACATGACTCCCCCAAATCTTTCAGGGTTGATGACTAGATATTATTAAGATAGAAAAGAATATCACCAGTGGATCTCGCCTTACAGAAGCCATACTGGTGATCAGTGAGAATGTGATTTTCGAGATGTTTAAGGGTATAGGAGTTGAGAAGAGGCAAAATTTTTCAATACACGGGGATGGATGCAATTTGGACTATAAGCTTTGCTTGTGTCCAGAGTAAGAAGATTACGGGAAGAGGCATAGAATTAGTTGTCTTCATTCATAATGAGGCTGCGGTGCAAGGTATCAAGATAGGTGATAGGAAATTGGACACCCAGCTGGGAAATAAAGCTACAGCAGAAATTAAATGTCTACAGCTCTCATCTGACGTAGGTAAAGTAACGGGAGGGGTACACAGGTGGTAAATCAATTCTAATATCTATGAGCAAAATTTTACACATCGGCAGGAAAAACGAGAAGGCAAAGTACAGCTGGAATTCTGCTGTCCTATAGAAGGAAAATATGGCAGAAAACTCTGTCTTCAACGAACTAAAACCAAAAAGAACATTGTGAACTGAAACAGTACAAACGAATGAAAAGATAAAAGAAATCTACGCTTCATCGATACAGTATTCACATCTACGCTTCATCGATACAGTATTCACATCTACGCTTCATCGATACAGTATTCACATCTACGCTTCATCGATACAGTATTCACATCTACGCTTCATCGATACAGTATTCACATCTACGCTTCATCGATACAGTATTCACATCTACGCTTCATCGATACAGTATTCACATCTACGCTTCATCGATACAGTATTCACATCTACGCTTCATCGATACAGTATTCACATCTACGCTTCATCGATACAGTATTCACATCTACGCTTCATCGATACAGTATTCACATCTACGCTTCATCGATACAGTATTCACATCTACGCTTCATCGATACAGTATTCAAATCAAAGACTCAGAAACTGATGTTCACTTTTAACAATTCACGAGTGAGTCTCAGCCTTGAATGAAGTGCTCAGTTCTGGTCACCCTACTCGACGAAGGACCTAGAGAACAAAAATGGTGCAGCGGCGAGATACCAAGATCATTCCCACATTAAGAAACATCCTAGACAACATAGAAAAAAAGAAAGTTTTATAACGCGGCTTTCAACCATAGTGATGGATACAAACTCATGGCCAAACGTTTTACATCAAATATGGCAAAGCATCTTTTTTTTTTTTTCCTTCATCAGGATTTTTTAACATATGTAGTGATTACCGATGAGTGTGGCTAAAAATAGCAACAGAGCAGACACGATGACAAATAGACTTCCGTGGTGTAGCGGTAAGCGTTCCTTACTGTGACATATTCACGAGCCGCCTGGGCTCCACTCCACATCGGTTCGAATCCTGGTCGCGACAGCCAGGTTCAGTTAACACACACACACACACACACACACACACACACACACACACACATATATATATATATATATATATATATATATATATATATATATATATATATATATATATATGAAACACGATAAGTTCCCAAGTGCACTTTCGTGTAATAATCACATCATCGACGCTCCCAGAACTTTTGCCCCCTCCCCCATCATGTGACTCACTTCTGTTTCCATGGTTCCATCCGCTGCCAAATCCACTCCCAGATATCTAAAACACTTCACTTCCTCCAGTGTTTCTCCATTCAAACTTACCTCCCAACTGACTTGTCCCTCAACCCCACTGAACCTAATAATCATGCACTTATTCACATTTACTCTCAGCTTTCTTCTTTCACAATCTTTACCAAATTCAGTCACCAGCTTCTGTAGTTTCTCACCCGAATCAGCCACCAGCGCCGATTCATCAGTCAACAACAACTGACTCACTTTCCTAGCCCTCTCATCCACAACAGGATGCGTTCTTGCCCCTCTTCAAATCTCTTGCATTCACCTCCCTAACAACCCCATCTATAAAAAATTAAACAACCATTGAGACATTACGCACCCCTGCCGCAAACCGATATTCATTGAGACCAAATTACTTTCCTCTTTTCCTACACGTACACATGTCTTACATCCTCGATAAAAACTTTTCACTGCTTCCAGCAACTTGCCTCCCACACCATACACTCTTAATACCTTGGGCAGGGCATCTCTATCAACTCTACTATATGTCTTCTCCAGATCTATAAATGCTACATACAGATCCCTTTGTCTTTCTAAGTATTTCTCACATACATTCTTCAAAGCAAACATCTGATCCACACATCCTCTACCACTTCTGGAACCACACTGTACTTCCCCAATATGATGTTCTGTACATGCCTTCACCCTCTCAATCAATATCCTCCAATATGATTTCCTAGGAATCCTCAACAAATTCATACCTCTGTAATTTGAGCACTCACCTTTATCCCCTTTGCCTTTGTACAATGGCACTATGCATGCATTCCGCCAATCCTCAGGCACTTCACCATGAACCATACATACACTGAATTTCCTCACCAACCAGTCAACAACACAGTCACCCCCTTTTTTAATAATTTCCATTGCAATACCATTCATACCCGCCTCCTTGACAGCTTTCATCTCCCGCAAAGCTTTTACTACCTATTCTTTGTTTACCAAATCATTCTCCCTGACCCTCTCACTTCGCACACCACCTCGACCAAAACACTCTATATCTGCCACTCTATCATCTAACACATTCAACAAACCTTCAAAATACTCACTCCATCTCCCTCATATCACCATTACTTGGTATTACCTCCCCATTAGCCCCCTTCACCGATGTTCCCATTTGTTCTCTTGTCTTACGCACTTTATTTACCTCCTTCCAAAACATCTTTTTATTCTCCCTAAATTAAATTATACTCTCTCACCCCAACTCTCATTTGCCCTCTTTTTCAGTTCTTGCACCTTTCTCTTGACCTCCTGCCTCTTTCTTTCATACATCTCCCAGTCATTTGCACTATTTCCCTGTATAACTCGTCCAAATGCCTCTCTCTCTTGTCTTTCACTAATAATCCTACTTCTTCATCCCACCACTCACCACCCTCTCTAATCTACCCACCTGCCACGCTTCTCATGCCACAAGCATCTTTTGCACAAGCCATCACTGCTTCCCTAAATACATCCCATTCCTCCCTAATCTCGACGAGGCCAGGACACCTTAAAGGTCCATCCCTGAAAGACTACGCTATGATAAGGTACGCCTCTCCCGGCTTCTAGAAGTAGGATCTTCTGAGAGAAATACGAAGATAAGAGTCTTCGAAATACTGCTCCCTAGAATATCCCCATAGAGATGAGATTTCTTTTTTCTTAAAGATTCTTAGAAGCGGATGCTTCTGGAGAAGCATTCTGACGTCGACTTAGAGACGCCTCTTCATACAATATCATCAAAGGAGACTATCTCTGAAAGGCAGATCTCCTCAACCCACCTTCCTTACAGGATTTCCTCCGGAAGAATTTCTCCGTCCACGAACAGTCTCGGAATCAACCTCTACAGGAAATACCTTTTGGAATTATTTTCTTTCCTTCTCTTAAGACCACCTTGTTAGAAGTTGACTGATAAAAAAGCTCGAAGAATCCTTCTCTAAAGGTCTTTCCAGGAGCCTTCCAGCGACTAATTCCATAAACTAAGATTTGATCCTACAAGACTTAAATATCCAACCTTGTAAACAGCTTTCTTGGGTCAGAGCTGGTGATCGAACACGCTGATGATAGAGGCTCGCCTATACTGATTCTGAGATAGTATTCACGGTTAACATTGATGTACAGACGAATGAAATAACATCGGGTTATTTCTTACTCCCTCGGTAATTCATATATATATATATATATATATATATATATATATATTTTTTTTTTTTTTTTTTTTTCATACTATTCGCTATTTCCCGCGATAGCGAGGTAGCGTTAAGAACAGAGGACTGGGCCTTTGAGGGAATATCCTCACCTGGACCTCTTCTCTGTTCCTTCTTTTGGAAAATTAGAAAAAAAAAAAAAAAAAAAAAAAAAAATATATACACAAAGAAAAAAAAAAAAATATACTTTGTCGCTTTCTCCCGCGTTAGCGAGGTAGCGCAAGCAAACAGACGAAAGAATAGCCCAACCCACCCACATACACATGTATATACATAAACGCCCACACACGCACATATACATACCTCTACATTTCAACGTATACATATATACACATACACAGATATATAGATATATACACATGTACATATTCATACATGCTGCCTTCATCCATTTCGTCGCCACCCTGCCACACATGAATGGCAATCCCCTCCCTCCGCTCGCGCGCGAGGTAGCGCTAGGAAAAGAAAACGAAGGCCACATTCGTCCACACTCAGTCTCTAGCTGTCATGTATAATGCACCGAAACCACAGCTCCCTTTCTACATCCAGGTCCCACAAAACTTTCCATGGCTTACCCCAGACGCTTCACATGCCCTGGGTCAATCCATTGACAGCACGTCGTGTATATATGTATATATATATATATATATATATATATATATATATATATATATATATATATATATATATATATATATATATATTATCCCTGGGGATAGGGGAGAAAGAATACTTCCCACGTATTCCCTGCGTGTCGTCGAAGTCGACTAAAAGGGGAGGGAGCGGGGAGCTGGAAATCCTCCCCTCCCGTACTTTATTTTTCCAAAAGAAGAATCAGAAAAGGGACCAAGTGAGGACATTCCCTTTAAGGCTCAGTCCTCTGTCCTTAACGCTGACTCGCTAACGCGGGAAATGACGAAAATATATGATAAAATATATATATGTGTATATACATACATATATTTTCTTCAAAGAGCGCTGCAACAATAGAAAACGCCAAGAAACATAAATACCCGTTATTGATATCACTATTACGAGAGAAATTTGTACCATTCCCTCTTTTGTTACATGACACGGCAAGGATGACTGAATGCTTTGATCAAGGCCATCCCAATATATATATATATATATATATATATATATATATATATATATATATATATATATATATATATATATATATTATCCCTGGGGATAGGGGAGAAAGAATACTTCCCACGTATTCCCTGCGTGTCGTAGAAGGCGACTAAAAGGGGAGGGAGCGGGTGGCTGGAAATCCTCCCCTCTCATTTTTTTTTAATTTTCCAAAAGAAGGAACAGAGAAGGGGGCCAGGTGAGGATTTTTCCTCTAAGGCCCAGTCCTCTGTTCTTAACGCTACCTCGCAAACGCGGGAAATGGCGAATGGTATGAAAAAAAAAAAAATGAATATATATATATATATATATATATATATATATATATATATATATAAATATATATATATATATATATATATAAAGGCCCAGTCCTCTGTTCTTAACGCTACCTCGCTAATGCGGGAAATGGCGAATAGTTTGAAAGAAAGAAAAGAAAAATATATATATATATATATATATATATATATATATATATATATATATATATATATATATATATATATACATAATGGCAAAGTTCTTTGGTGTCTGATGACAAGGGACAGTGATGTGTGATGATATAAGACATTTAACAAGTTTGTTGCATAGTTTACCAATAACTTAACCGTAAGTCTTGAAGAAATCGGTCTATATAATGACGAGGATTATACGATCCAAGTCTATTAACCCCAGAAAGAATTCGCTACAATCTAGTGTCGACTGCCACCGCCAGCTGCTGCTGCTGCTGCTGCTTGTGACGCTGTACAGGTCGTCCAATCAGCGTCAAGTGGCCAGAGCTCTTCCGGAGTCACGTTACTACGCGCCCTCAAGGAGAAAAATCGACTCAGAAAAAAAAAATTTTCTCTCTCAAGAAACTTCGCTTTCTGGACTAAAGTTTTAAGACATTCACACAGATATCCATGATTTAGGAAGCTTACGCAAGTCCTTAATTTCTCTCTATAAATAACTCGATTCTAAAATGAAATATTGGCAAATCTTTATCATGATGGTGACGCATTCCCAGGCCACCCACGGTCGAGCACATAGGTTCCTATTGTGGTTCCAGCAATCGGTCCACAGTCAACTCAGCTGTTCATCAACCCCTAGGGATAGGTAAATGAATTGGATACCAAGCTCACACTGCTGGTGGTTTGTGTGTTATATGAAAGTGCGCGATCATATGCACTATATTTGTGTGTGTGTGTGTGTGTGTGTGTGTGTGTGTGTGTGTGTATGTATATATATATATATATATATATATATATATATATATATATATATATATATATATATATATATAGCTGAGGGACAGGTTATTTGGGATGCAAGTTTGAAATGAGAAAAACTGGAGGAAGTGAAGTATTCTAGATATCTGGGAGGGGACTTAGCAGCGGATGGAACCATGGAAGCAGAAGCGAGTCATAGAATGGGGAGGGGGCAGAAAGTTCCCTCCACCTCCGACACATATATCCTCTTGGTCAATCTTTCCTCACTCATTCTCTCCATGTGCCCAGACCATTTCAAAACACCCTCTTCTGCTCTCTCAACCACACTCTTTTTATTTCCACACGTCTCAATTACCCTTTCATTGCTTAATCGGTCAAACCACCTCACACCACATATTGTCCTCAAACATTTCATTTCCAACACATCCACCCTCCTCCGTACAACCCTATCTATAGCCCACGCCTTGCAACCATATGATACTGATGGAACCATTATTCCTTCAAACATACCTATTTTTGCTCTCTCAGATAACGTTCTCTCTTTCCACACATTCTTCACTGTTCCCAGAACCATCGCCCCCTTCATTAGGGCCTCAGTTGCTGTGCCGTCTCAGCTAACGTGAAAAAGCAAAACAATCATAGAAACTCAAGCCAGAGGAAAGAGACGCCACTGATAAACTCTTTTGTGGACATTGAGGACGACTGGTAGACACCTCCCACCCATCATATACCCGTAGCGGCGTTTTTATACATCTCGTGACGGAAGCCAACATGTGTGTGTGCGGGTGTCGCTGAGCTACTGTCACGCTCATCATCTCAAAATAGAATTCAACCTTATACAAAATTTCAAACCCATGTGGGTTCCTGACAATAGAATTAAGGCAGAGTACGGTTATAAAAACTGGTTCGATCATTGTAAACATATCATTATGTAAGTGAATTTTGCATGATGTTTAAACCGTAGCCACATATGAGGTGTGGTTATAAAAAAAAGTTTAAAGACTTTGTCTATCATGATGTGAAAACGATGGAGGTCAACCAGGCGTTTTATCAAGAGGTTCTCATCTAACTGAAGGATAAAGTTATTAGAAACCATCACCAACTGTTTGAAAATGGTCGACGGTTTCTGCAAGATGACAGTTCGCCCTCACACACTACCGTCCATGCGAGAATCATTGGTTTGAAAAGTGGAAAATCGCTGCTGTTATACCACACCCTCAGTACTCACCTGACCTCGTACGAAAGAATAAAATGAAGCAGAAATATATAATATAAAATGGCATTCCAGTCATCCAAAATGTTTGTATACCGTTATGTTAACACCCTGGTCATACACTCCAGGTATGTTAACACCCTAGTCATACACTCCAGGCATACTAACACCGTAGTCTTACACTCCAGGCATACTAACACCGTAATTATACACTCCAGGTATGTTAACACCGTAATTATACACTCCAGGTATGTTAACACCGTAATCATACCATCCAGGTATGTTAACACCGTAATCATACCATCCAGGTATGTTAACACCGTAATCATACCATCCAGGTATGTTAACACCGTAATCATACCATCCAGGTATGTTAACACCGTAATCATACCATCCAGGTATGTTAACACCGTAATCATACCATCCAGGTATGTTAACACCGTAATCATACCATCCAGGTATGTTAACACCGTAATCATACCATCCAGGTATGTTAACACCGTAATCATACCATCCAGGTATGTTAACACCGTAATCATACCATCCAGGTATGTTAACACCGTAATCATACCATCCAGGTATGTTAACACCGTAATCATACCATCCAGGTATGTTAACACCGTAATCATACCATCCAGGTATGTTAACACCGTAATCATACCATCCAGGTATGTTAACACCGTAATCATACCATCCAGGTATGTTAACACCGTAATCATACCATCCAGGTATGTTAACACCCTAGTCATACAATCCAGTACAATCTCGAGTTAGTGAAAGTCATTTTCTTCATCACACATTCTTTAAAGGTTAGTTTTGAGGGATAACTTTGATATGCAACTTTGAATAATGCTCTGATATCAAAGGAAGATGATAGACACACTCCAAAGAGATTATACTGCGAATTTCATTTTGAAACATAAAAGCGTTTTCATGTTAACGTTGTAAAATGTCACATATTAATCACGCAACAGCGAAACGAAGATAACAGATAACTCTGTTTCATAAGGTAAAAGAAACAGAACTTAGCATTACATACAGGTGTAAGATTCCTAGTACACTCAAGTGTAAGGTTCCCAGTACACTCTACCAGTACACTCAAGTGTAAGGTTCCCAGCACATACAGGTGTAAGGTTCCCAGCACATACAGGTGTAAGGTTCCCAGTACATAGAGGTGTAAGGTTCCCAGTACATACAGGTGCAAGGCTCCCAGTACATAGAGGTGTAAGGTTCCCAGTACATACAGGTGTAAGATTCCCAGTACACACGAGTGTAAGGTTCCCAGTACATACAGGTGTAAGATTCCCAGTACACACGAGTGTAAGGTTCCAGCACATATAGGTGTAAGGTTCCCAGTACATATAGGTGTAAGGTTCCCAGTACATATAGGTGTAAGGTTCCCAGTACATATAGGTGTAAGGTTCCCAGTACCTACAGGTGTAAGGTTCCCAGTACATACAGGTGTAAGGTTCCCAGTACCTACAGGTGTAAGGTTCCCAGTACATACAGGTGTAAGGTTCCCAGTACATACAGGTGTAAGGTTCCCAGTACATACAGGTGCAAGGCTCCCAGTACATATAGGTGTAAAGTTCCTAATACCTACAGGTGTAAGGTTCCCAGTACATGCATGTGTAAAGTTCCCAGTACATACACGTATAAGGTTCCTAGTAAATACATGTGTAAGGCTCCCAGTACAAACAAGTGTAAGGTTCTCAGGAAAGACAAGTGTAAGGTTCCCAGTACATACAAGTGTACGGTTCCCAGTACATACAGGTGTAAGGTTCCCAGTACATATAGGTGTAAGGTTCCCAGTACATACAAGTGTACGGTTCCCAGTACATACAGGCGTAAGATTCCCAGTACATACAGGTGTAAAGTTCCCAGTGCATACAGGTGTAGGGTTCCAGTGGATACAGGTGTAAGGTTCCAAGTAACATACAGGTGTAAAGTTTCCGGTACATACAGGTGTCGGGTTCCCTGTAAAGACAAGTGTAAGGTTCCCAGTACATACAGGTTTAAGGTTCCCAGTACATACAGGTGTCGGCTTCCCTGTACAGACAAGTGTAAGGTTCCCAGTACATACAGGTTTAAGGTTCCCAGTACATACGGGTGTAGGGTTCCATGTACAGACAAGTGTAAGGTTCCCAGTACATACAGGTGTAAGGTTCCCAGTACATACAGGTGTGAGGTTCCCAGTACATACAGGTGTAGGGTTCCCAGTACATACAAGTGTAAGGTTCCCAGTACATACAGGTGTCGGGTTCCCTGTAAAGACAAGTGTAAGGTTCCCAGTACATACAGGTTTAAGGTTCCCAGTACATACAGGTGTTCCCAGTACACGTAAGTACCCAGCACATACGGCCGTAAAGATCCCACTACATACAGGTATAAGGTTCCCTGTAAATACAGGTGGTTCCTAGTATATACAGGTATAAGGCACCCAGTACATACAGGGATAAGCATTACAGACCTTCAGAAACATGTGCAGAAGGAACCAGTTAAACTCAATGAAATCACATTAAAGTGCTTTATGATTAAAGTTCATGTGGACGTGATATATCGTATATAATTATGTTAGCAGGGATACACGGGGGTGGAAAAAAAGGCTTTTATGTAGAGGGTTTTATATCATAATGGCCTTTTTTTCCTTAGTTTTCAAATGGCTTTCAAGGCCAGCTGATGAAAAATTATAATGTGTGTTCACTTTTGAGTTGAATGAGTATCATAAAGCTGTATTAACTCTAAACGTTTAAAGGTGGCCTATGTCAGTATCTAGTGCCCTTGAATCCTGTCTTTTATCCTGAGGTACCTTTATTATAATTTCAGGCCGATAGGTCGCCTGTAATGAATGAGTCTGGGGTCGCCTCTGATGGCCTTTACTGGTCTCTGTTTGGTCTCCCAGGCCAACCCGCGGTAGCCTATAGCCCGGCCCAGATTCTGAAGTACTGGCCAAAAAATGTGGTGCCCTCGATGCTACAGTTTGGCCTCGAGAAAACACACATACACTCAAATACACAAATACAAACGCAGAAACACTTGAGATTACTAAGAGATTAATTCAAATGTAAGCTAGAATATATAATAAGCCTTCCACAGGATAGCTACACACATATGGGACCCGCCTCCCCGTGCAGTATAGATACAAAGGTGTTGTAGGGAATGTCCAAGAGAGGATCTACGAGAGTAAACGACTCCCTTCCCATACTTTAGGACTATGTGATCACAAACTGGAATTCACATAAACACGGAATGACTATTATCAAGCAGGAAATAAGGTGTAGGAATCCGTGTCTTAGAGGAACTTGAAAGGAGACACTGTCCCCAACCTGTCGCCAGCCAGAGTTTCACTTTACGTGAGGAAACGAAACACAACGTCTAATGTTGCACGTACACAACTGAATCTCCTTCAAGAAGATGTTTACGAAAATATCCAGCCAAAAGTATATAGAATTATGGAGTTTGGTTCTTACTGAAGCACAAAGAACTAATAGAGAAGGTCTAGAAAAGAGGCATCAAATGTGGTACCCGAGTTACGAGAGGTGAGTTACAATGAGAGGCATGTGGCCATGAATTTGCCCAACACGGATGAAAGTAATGGGTGATATGATCGTAACATTTACGTTTTCAAAACATTCTGATATGTCAACAGCAAAGAGTTTTATGAAAGATACAAAGACAGAACCACCAGAGGCCAGCCAAGATACAAAGATAGAACAACCAGAGGCCATGCCAAGATACAAAGACAGAACAACTACGGACGATGCCATCAAATCAAGCAAAAAGATTGTTTGAAAAGATGTAATCATGCATTCTTACAGTATTAGGGTAGTGGGTGATTTAGATATACGAGGGTATAAAATTCAGAAGTGCTGCCAACATACAACAGTTCGAAAATGTGTATAACTGTAGAGGAAGTTCAGTAGACGGGGCCACACGAGCGCAGACCTCCCTCCCCTTACTGTGACAATTGGTAATTACATACACAAACATATACATAATAATGAATGTTTCCTTCATTAATTATACAGACATAGGAACCCCTTTATGAGGACCCTGCAGTCTCAGGGTGGACTGTGCTCCAAAAAGAAGCTGGGGAATGATGAATATGTGTATGTATATATGATTAATTTTATTTGTAATTACCCCAGAACCAGTTTCGATGAAAGAGTCCTGGTGTTACCCATGGCATATTGATCAGGCTCCTGCAGCCCAGGCTGCGTTACTTTCAGTAGCGGGGAAGTATAGATTCCTTTGGAGTGAATACGTCTTTGACGAGACTGTGCTCCCAGTGATACAGCATCGCTAAACGTGACTTATAACAGTCGCGGTGTTACCTCTTACAGACGAAGCCCAGCAGCATCTGTAGATTTATACTATACAGGGAACGAGTTTTGCCCTGGTGTATTTCTGTGTGTATGTGTGTGTGTGCGTGCATCTGCATATACGTGTGTGTGTGTGTGTGTGTGTGTGTGTGTGTGTGCAATTAGTCGCAAGCAATGACACGGCCGCAGAATTTTTCACTCTTGTATCGATGATGACAACAACCACATCGTGTGTTTCATGAGACTGGCCACACGTCTCATGAATCTGATTATTTTAATTGTGTTTCCGTGATAACATTATGACCGTAAAAGACAAGCAAGGTGTATAATATGTCTGATGACCGTGGCGTTCTCCTGACTTCCGCAACAATTCTTATATATATATATATATATATATATATATATATATATATATATATATATATATATATATATATATACATATATATATATATATATATATATATATATATATATATATATATATATATATATATATATTCATACTTGCCCGCCTTCATACATTTCCGACGCCACACGGCCCCACAGGAAACAACAAAATTGCATGAAGGTAATTAAAAAGGTGATATATACATTCTCTTCTCTTCCCCTCCGCCCGATCACCCCCACTGCGTCAGCGAGGTAGCGCCAGGAAATAGACAAAGAAAGGCCATATCCACTTACATCCACACACGAGCTGTCATATGTAATGAACAAAAACCACAGATTTCTATCCACATCTAAGATTCCCAGACCTCTCCATGGCTCACTCTGGACGTTTCACATGCACTGGTTTAGTTCATTGACGTTCATCGACCCCAGGATACTACATCGTTCTGGTTCTCTCTGTTCCGTGCATGCCTTTCACCCTCCTGCATGGTCACGCCCCGATCGCTCAAAATCTTTTCACACCATCCTTCCATCTCCAGTTTGGTCACCCGATTCTCCTTGTTCACACCTTTTTCTGCCCTCTTAAACACGCTCTTTAAATTCCCACACATCTCTCTTACCCTTTCATCACTCACTCGATCAAACCACCTCACACGTCAGAAAGTCCTCAAAAATTTCAGTGCCAGCACGTCCACCCTCCTCCGCACAACCCTATTTATAGCCAATGTATCGCAACCATGTAATAATGTTGGAGCTACTATTCCGGCAAAAATACCCATTTTTGCCCTATGAGATTACGTTCTCTCATTCCACCGATTCTTCATCACTCCCAGAACCTACACCCCCCTCTCCCACCCTATGATTCACTTCCGCTTCCATGGTTCCAATCGATGCCATATCCACAACTAGATATCTAAAACACTCCACTTCCTCCAGCTTTTCTCCTTTAAAACTTACATCCCAACTAACTTGTCCCTCAACTCTGCTGAACCTAATAATCTTATTTCAATTCACATTTATTCTCAACTTTCTCGTTTCACACACTCTTCCAGACTCAATCACCATCTTTTACAGTTTCTCACTCGAATCAACTACCAGTGCTGTATCATTGGCGAATAACAGTTGGCTCACTTCCCAAGCCATCTCATCCCAACAGACTGAAAACTCACCCGTCTCTCCAAGATTTTCCATTTACTTCCCTCACTACCCTAACCATAAACAAATTAAACAACCATAGTAACATCACACACCTCTGCTGCAGACCGACATTCACTAGGAATCATTCACTCTCCTCTCTTTCTACCCTTGATAAAGACAACTCACTGCTTCTAGCAGCCTACCTCCCACACCATATATTATTAAGACCTTCCTCAACGTATCGCTATCAACTATATCATATGCCTTCTCCAGATCCATAAATGACGGATGCAAACCCATCTGTTTCTCTGAGTATTTCGCACACACCCTAGAAACACCTGATCCACATATCCTCTACCACTTCTAAAACCACACTGCTCTTCCCCAATCCGATGTTATGCATTTTCCTTCACCCTCTCAATCAATACCTTACCATACAACTTACAGGTATACTCAACAAACTTATACCTCTGTAGTTTGAACTCTATCTCCTTTTCATTATACTTTGGCACTTTACATGCATTCCGCCATTCCTCACACACCTCACCATTATCCATACCTACAATGAATATCCTTACCAACCAATCAACAACAGCCATACACTTTCTTCCTAAATTCAACTGCAATACCATCCTCTCTCGCTGCCTTGCAGCATTTCATCTTCCATAAGACTTTCACCACCTCTTCTTTCTTCACCAAACCACTCTCTATGGCTCTCACTTCGCATACCAACCGACCAAAAAAACCTACAGTTGCTACTCTATCATAAAATACTTTTAGCAATCCATCAAAATACTCACTCCATCTGCTTCTCACCTCATCACTATATGTCTTTTCTTCTTTTTCCCTTTCACCGATGGTCACATAACTTCTTTTATCTTTCGCACATTATTTACCTCTTTCCCCTAAAGTTTGATGATACTTTCTCATGCCAAATCTCATTTGCCCTCTTTTTCAACCCTTGCACCTTCCTCTTGACCTCCTGCCGCTTTCTTTTATAGATCTCCCAGTCATTTGCACTTCTTCCCTGTAGGTACCGCTCAACTGTCTTGCTTTTCTCTTTCACTAACAAATTTGCCTCTTCATCCCACCACTTGCTACCCTTTCTAATCTGCCCACATACCACCTTTCGAATGCCTCATTCACATGACATCACTACTTCCCTAAGAACTTCCCATTCTTCATCTGCTCTCTCCACTTCATTTGCTCTCACCTTTCGCCATTCTACGTTCAATCTCTCCTGGTACTCCTTCACACAAGTCTCCATTTCAAGCTTACCTATTCTCACCACTCTCGTCTCCCCAACACTGTCTCCTCTTTTTCGAAAACCTCTACAAATCTTCACCCACCAGCTGCCCCTCCCAGCATATTTTTATTTAAAAGTTTCTCTCTTACACGCCTATCAGTTGACACATAATCTAATAATGTCCATTGACCCTCCTCCAAATCACATACGTATATCTTTTTCAGCACACAATTCCACAAGCTCTTCACCATTTTCATTCATAACACTGAATATACATGTTCTATTTTTGTCTCTTTCGAAAATCTCCACACTTTTGACATTACCAAAATATTTTGATAAAGGTTAAGATTATGTCATCCGTTGCTCTTCTTTCGTCCATAATGGGTAATTGATGGCTACTAACCTCTCACTGTAACTCACTTCTCTTAATTCTGTTACCACATTTGTTGTCCTTCCTCTGGACCTTCTCTATTTGTCATTTGTGCTTCGGTAAGTGCGGTCACCAAACTTCACATGCCCATTCTAGTTTTGGTTGAATATTTCCTTAGACATATACCTGAAAATGATCCTAATATTTACATGTAGCATTAAAAGCAATGTTCCGTCTCTTCAGGTAAAGTACTTTGCACTTACTAGGGTTACATTTCAACAACAATTTGCAATTACAAGTTTGTACTTTATGGGAAGGAAGGTATTACACTCGTGGGGCCCCATCTCTTGGATATCCTACTACTGCACACCAATCTTTATACTTATGTATATTATGTACATAATCATCTATCTATACAGTACAGGGAGGCAGGGAGGGAGTCCCGTATGTATGTGGGTGCCCTGGGTAGGGTCCACTATGTATTTTAATAATTTCAAGTTTGTATTTGTGTATTTGAGTGCTTGTGTGTTTTCTCGAGGCCAAACTGTAGCATCGAGGGTACCACATTTTTTGGCCAGTACTTCAGAATCTGGGCCGGGCTATAGGCTACCGCGGGTTGGCCTGGGAGATCATACAGAGACCAGTAAAGGCCACCAGAGGCGACCCCAGACTCATTCATTACAGGCGACCTATCGGCCTGAAATTATAATAAAGGTACCTCAGGATAAAAGACACGATTCAAGGGCACATCCTGTCAGTCCTGACCACAACCATCCTTCCAGTCCTGACCACAACCATCCTGCCAGTCCTGACCACAACCATCCTGCCAGTCCTGACCACCACCATCCTGCCAGTCCTGACCACCACCATCCTTCCAGTCCTGACCACAACCATCCTGCCAGTCCTGACCACAACCATCCTGCCAGTCCTGACCACAACCATCCTGTCAGTCCTGACCACAACCATCCTGCCAGTCCTGACCACCACCATCCTGTCAGTCCTAACCACAACCATCCTTCCAGTCCTGACCACAACCATCCTTCCAGTCCTGACCACACCCATCCTGCCAGTCATGACCACAACCATCCTGTCAGTCCTAACCACAACCATCCTTCCAGTCCTGACCACAACCATCCTTCCAGTCCTAACCACAACCATCCTGCCAGTCCTGACCACCACCATCTAGCCAGTCATGACCACTACTGTCCTGCCAGTCCTGACCACAACCATCCTGCCAGTCCTGACCACAACCATCCTGCCAGTCCTGACCACAACCATCCTGCCAGTCCTGACCACAACCATCCTTCCAGTCCTGACCACAACCATCCTGCCAGTCCTGACCACAACCATCCTGCCAGTCCTGACCACCACCATCCTACCAGTCCTGACCACCAACATCCTGCCAGTCCTGACCACCACCAACCCACCAAATCTTGACTACCACCCTCCTGCTAGCTGTGACTGCTACCACCCTGCCAGGCCTGATCAGGGGAGAGGAGGGTATTTGACAGCCATTGTTGTGCTGGGTCACAACGTCTATGTATAATGACCTATTGTACCGTGAGGGAAGGGAGGTTTACGCCTGTTGAGCCACATCTCTCTTTCTCTCTACGTGTGTGTGTGTGTGTGTGTGTGTGTGTGTGTGTGTGTGGAGCAGGAGGGGTTGGGTGATTAAACTCTCGCACACTCAACCATAAACAAGAGGAGTATTCAATACAATACCAATACATCATCAAGTTCAGTGTCATCAGGACCAGGAAATTAAGATGAACCTAACCTTGAACAATCTCACGTGACCTCCGTCAGTCATACGACGCGTGAGAAGAAGCAAGAACCAAGGGATTATATGATGCGTGAGAAGAAGCAAGGGATTATATGATGCGTGAGAAGAAGCAAGGGATTATATGAAGCGTGAGAAGAACCAAGGGATTATATGATGTGTGAGAAGAAGCAAGGGATTATATGATGCGTGAGAAGAAGCAAGGGATTATATGATGCGTGAGAAGAAGCAAGGGATTATATGATGCGTGAGAAGAAGCAAGGGATTATATGATGCGTGAGAAGAAGCAAGGGATTATATGATGCGTGAGAAGAAGCAAGGGATTATATGATGCGTGAGAAGAAGCAAGGGATTATATGATGCGTGAGAAGAAGCAAGGGATTATATGATGCGTGAGAAGAAGCAAGGGATTATATGAAGCAAGATTTAACTTTGTGAAAATCGTGACTTCTTACAAGCTGAAGCTGTTCACATTAGGATTATATCATTATGTATCCTCTCTTTCACAGCGCTAGTGAAGATTAACTGTTGATCTGTGTGATTAAAACATCATTCCTGCTACCCCTGACCACCACCATCCTACCACTCCTGACCACAACTATCCTGCCAGTCCTGACCACCACCATCCTGCCAGTCCTGACCACTACTATCCTGCCAGTCCTGACCACAACCATCCTGCCAGTCCTGACCACCACCATCCTGCCAGTCCTGACCACCACCATCCTGCCAGTCCTGACCACAACTATCCTGCCAGTCCTGACCACCACCATCCTGCCAGTCTTGACCACCACCATCCTGCCAGTCCTGACCACCACCATCCATCCTGACCACCACCATCCTGCCAGTCCTGACCACAACTATCCTGCCAGTCCTGACCACCACCATCCTGCCAGTCTTGACCACCACCATCCTGCCAGTCCTGACCACCACCATCCTGCCAGTCCTGACCACCACCATCCTGCCAGTCCTGACCACAACTATCCTGCCAGTCCTGACCACAACTATCCTGCCAGTCCTGACCACCACCATCCTGCCAGTCCTGACCACCACCATCCTGCCAGTCCTGACCACTACTATCCTGCCAGTCTTGACCACCACCATCCTGCCAGTCCTGACCACCACCATCCTGCCAGTCCTGACCACCACCATCCTGCCAGTCCTGACCACAACTATCCTGCCAGGCCTGACCACAACTATCCTGCCAGTCCTGACCACCACCATCCTGCCAGTCTTGACCACCACCATCCTGCCAGTCCTGACCACAACCATCCTGCCAGTCCTGACCACCACCATCCTGCCAGTCCTGACCACCACCATCCTACCAGTCCTGACCACCACCATCCTGCCAGTCCTGACCACCACCATCCTGCCAGTCCTGACCACCACCATCCTGCCAGTCCTGACCACACCATCCTGCCAGTCCTGACCACAACCATCCTGCCAGTCCTGACCACCAACCATCCTGCCAGTCCTGACCACAACCATCCTGCCAGTCCTGACCACCACCATCCTGCCAGTCCTGACCACAACCATCCTGCCAGTCCTGACCACAACCATCCTGCCAGTCCTGACCACAACCATCCTGCCAGTCCTGACCACAACATCCTGCCAGTCCTGACCACAACTATCCTGCCAGTCCTGACCACAACCATCCTGCCAGTCCTGACCACAACTATCCTGCCAGTCCTGACCACAACTATCCTGCCAGTCCTGACCACAACCATCCTGCCAGTCCTGACCACAACTATCCTGCCACTCCTGACCACAACCATCCTGCCAGTCCTGACCACAACTATCCTGCCAGTCCTGACCACAACTATCCTGCCAGTCCTGACCACAACTATCCTGCCACTCCTGACCCACAACTATCCTGCCAGCTCCTGACCACAACCATCCTGCCAGTCCTGACCACAACTATCCTGCCAGTCCTGACCACAACTATCCTGCCAGTCCTGACCACAACTATCCTGCCACTCCTGACCACAACTATCCTGCCAGTCCTGACCACAACCATCCTGCCAGTCCTGACCACAACCACCCTGCCAGTCCTGACCACAACCATCCTGCCAGTCCTGACCACAACCATCCTGCCAGTCCTGACCACAACTATCCTGCCAGTCCTGACTACCACCATCCTGCCACTCCTGACCACAACCATCCTGCCACTCCTGACCACAACCACCCTGCCAGTCCTGACCACAACCATCCTGCCAGTCCTGACCACCACCATCCTGCCAGTCCTGACCACAACCACCCTGCCAGTCCTGACCACAACCACCCTGCCAGTCCTGACCACAACCACCCTGCCAGTCCTGACCACCACCATCATACCAGTCCTGACCACCACCATCATGCCAGTCCTGACCACAACCATCCTGCCAGTCCTGACCACCACCATCCTGCCAATTTTGACTACAACCATCCTGCCAATTTTGACTACCACCCTGCCTACTTGGTTATGGTTGGTCAATAAACTGAGTCTCTGGAATAAGCTAAGTTACACACACACAAACACACACACACACACACACACACACACACACACACACACACACACACACACACACATGCGCCCATACACGCACATGTACTGACATATACATACACAAACACAAACATATACATATATACACACGTCCATATTCATACTTGCTTGCCTTCATCCATTCCTGGCGCTATCCTGCCCCACAGGACACAGCATCGCTACCCTCTGTTTCAGCGAGGCAGCGCCAGGAAAACAGACAAAAAAGGCCACATTCATTCAACCTCAGTCTCTAGCTGTTAGGTCTAATGCACCGAAACCATAGCTCCCTATCCACATCCAGGCCCCAAAAACCTTTCCATGGTTTACTCCAGACGTTTCACATGCCCTGGTTCAGTCCACTGACAGCACGTCGACCCTAGTATACCACATCGTTCCATTTCACTCTATTCGCGGCACGCCTCTCACCCTCCTGAATGTTCAGGTCCCAATCGCTCGAAACCTTTTTCACTCCATTCTTCCACCTCCAATTTGGTCTTCCGCTTCTCCTTGTTCCCTCCACACCTGACACATATAAACTCTTTGTCAATCTTTCCTCACTCATTCTCTCCATATGTTCACACTATTTCAATACACCCTTTTCTGTACTCTCAACCACACTCTTTCTGTTTCTACACATCTCTTATCCTTTCATTACTTGATCAAACCACCTCACACCACATTTTGTCCTCAAGCATTTCATTTCCAACACATCCATCCCCTCCGTACAACCCTATGTATAGCTCATGTCTCGCAACCATATAATATTATTGGAATTACTATTCCTTCAAGCTCACCTTATTTTTGCTCTCCGAAATAACGTTCCCTCCCACACATTCTTCATCAGTTCCAGAACCTTCGCCCCATCTTGTGACTTAATTCCGCTTCCATAGTTCTATTCGCTGATAAGTCCACTCTCAGATATCTAAATACACTTCACTTCCTTCAACCTTTCTCCATTCAGACTTACACCCCAATTACCTTGTCCCTCAACCCTACTGAACCTAATAACCTTGTTCTTATTCTCATATACTTTCAGCTTTTTCCTTTCACACACTTTTCTAAACTCAGTCACCAACTTTTGTAGTTCCTCACTCCAATCAGCCACCGGAGCTGTATCATCGGCGAACAACAATTGACTCGCTTCCCAGGCCCTCTCATCCCCAACAGATTGCATACTCTCCCCTCTCTCCAAAACCCTTGCATTTACCTCCGTAACCACCCTATCCATGAACAAATCAAACGACCGATCTTTACTGAGAGCCAATCACACTCCTCTCTTCCTACTCGTAAACACGCCTTACATCCTCGGTAAAAACTTTTCACTTCTTCTAACAGCTTAACCTCCCACACCATATACTCTTAAGACCTTCCACAAAGCATCTCTGTCAACCCTATCGTATGCCTTATCCTGACTCATAAATGCTACATACAAATCCATTTGTTTGCTCTGTACATATCTTAACCCTCTCAGTCAATACCCCTCCATACAATTTCCCAGGAATATTCAATAAACTTATGCCTCTGCAGTTTGAACAGTCACCTTTATCCCCTTTGCCTTTGTACAATGGCAGTATGCAGGCATTCCGCTAAGCCTCGGGCACTTCACCATGATCCATACATATACTGAATATCCTTACCAACCAATCAACAACATTCATCCCCTTTCTCAACAAATTCAATTGCAATACCATCCAAACGTGCTACCTTGTCAGATTTCATCCTCCGCAAAGCTTTCACTACCTCTTCTCTCTTAACCAGACCATTCTCCCTGACCCTCTCACTTTGCACACCACCCCGACCAAAAAACCCTCCTTCTGCCACTCTATCATCAAACAAACTCTGAAAATACTCACTCCATCTCCTTCTCACTTCAACTCTACCTGTTATTATTTCCCCCATTCACCGATGTTCCCATTTGTTCTCTTGTCTTACGCACGTTATTTACCTCCTTCCAAAACACCTGTTTACTCCTCCACAACCTCTCATTAATGAGATGGCCTTGGTCAGGTCACTCAATTGCCAGTACCGTCTTGGCTAACATTAGAAAAGTGATAAAAACCGATATCTACAAACCGGACATATTCCTCAATCAATATCTTTTGTGAAACTTTCTTTTGAAGACAACATTTTTGCGATTTTTACGAACAGATTCTGATGAAGTTTGAGAATCATTCCAATTTCACGTATGATGAGGAGAAGAAGAAGAGGAATAAGAAGAGCTGCCTTGACTGGGGACCGACTGCTGCAATAAGAATTTGAACATATGAGCTCGACCCCGAGAGCCCTGTGAATGCGTCACGGCCACAACGCTAACCGCTATACGACGATCAATGAACCTCATTTCTCTCTTTCAGATCACCAATGCGTCTGTCATGATGCAGTGTCTACTGATGTTATCTCCTCTGCGACCCACATTTCGTCCTTCTCTCTCAGCGACTTAGGTGAATATATTACCGTGGTCCTCATCATCTCGAAAGCAATTGGAAGGGTATTGGCACCAGTTCTTGCTTACCGAACTTACTTCCTTATGGCTTCCTGCTCCCATCTCTCCACTTATGCGCAGATTTCGCCTCAGTCGTCCTGTTGAGGTACTAGTTGTTGGAGCAACGTTCCCAACCTACCCTGACATTTGAGGGAGGATTTATAAATACTTGTAAGAAACAACAAAAGTGAAATACCATAACGTTCTTAAATGACGCTGTAACTGTACTGTCATACAGAACCGTCACTTGTCATGGTCATTCAGACGTGATCATATATAGAAACTATGACAACCTTAATGCCAATACGTGAAATTCACCAAGGCCCATCGGCTGAGACCATTGATCAAGCGGATTCAGCAGCCGACCTCGAGTACTGGAAGGCGGTAATATTCACTGCTGGAAAACGCCTTTTTACATCTGTAGGAGCCGGGACAAGACTGGGCTGGAGGACACGGGATACCACATACCTCCCTCAAAGCATTATCTAGTGTGACGAGCGACCACAGTATCCTGGGGATATGGGTGTCTGGAGCAGTTGAACTGGTAAAACACTAATGGTCGACTGAACAGTGAGGACAATACTGGAAGTATGGAAGATATCTCGTGGCTCTCTGTAAGGACCTGCTTCTGACACAATCAAGTTTGTGGTAGCATTAAGAATGGTTTCAGGCCCGCCCTATGATGCAGGTAATAACCCGGCCCGGCAGTGGATGTGCCCTATGGTCCATCACTTGTCGGTAGTGGGAGGCAAGAACACGGAGTCGCCACGGCATGGAGGATATAGCGCAGACCTGAGGCAGGACAACTGACGCCAGCCGGATATACCTCATGTTCAAGCCATGCCGGATCGTGTGAACAAGGTGACCGATGCTCATGGAAGAGGGAACAGTTACTGAAAACAGTGAACGAATGATAAACGCATCCTTTTGTATCAACACATTTTATCAAGATATCAAAATATCATGCAGTTTAATGTCTTGTAATCATGCCACATGTGCATCACTGGATCACAGAAATGTTTTCTACAACTGACTGTAATATACTGTCTTGCTTGGGGGAAAGTGAGCAGTGAGTCTGGCTAGCAAAAGCAGACGAACAAAGAACAGCTGAAAACTGCTGTTAACTAAGGTTCTTCATAGCTGTTTAGGTTTTTATGTCTTCCTAAGAATATGATCAATTCACATAGTCTGTTGATTAAGGAAGACAAGTTATGCACTCGATACACAACTACTTCCTGACGTGAACTTTATCCTCAGGTTAACATTACAGTCTCTGAAGCATGACGCACGATCCAAGCTTTTTCTTTCAAGGACGTTTGATCCTAGAGAGCTGCCATCGTCAACTGGTTTCACCGGTACAAACACAATCGCTCTACCGCTTTGTAACAATCCTGGTAAAACAACGGGACACATTACACGCACCAGCGAATACTTTGGGACTATCATTACAAAACACTTGCCCAATCGCCACACCAACTTTACAGTAATACGTAACTTACACTTCACAACAGAAACTGCCCTGTGTCGACAGCTCGTCTTTTATGTTAGCCACTTGCCTCCTCATACAGTGATTTGTTGAGATATAATAACACTTCCATGTGATTCTTATCGTCAGATGGTTTGAACAGAAAATGATAGCGATGTCGTAATTTTACATTTTTTTTGAGATATGATCTATGAAGCTTGGTGTATATTGAGCCAACTAATTAATATCTACACTGAGTACGATTAGAAAATGGATATGATAAGACAACAGCTACTGAGATAACCTTACGATGGAGCACCCAAGAAGAACAGCTGACCAAGCTATAAGCCTCTGCTATAGGGTACCTCAAGGACCCTTCCCCCTTCTCTTAACTCCTCCCCCAAACCATTCCTCCCCCTCCCTCACTGCTCATGTAGTTCATCAGTGATCAAATGCATTTTCTTCTTCACACCCTACCTCCCTCCCTCCTCTCTCTCTCTCTCCCTTCCTTCACATGCTTTCTCCTTGTTCACCCTTTCTACTCCATCTTTGTTCGTATATTCTTCCCTCACTTCAACCTTCGTCTGCATTTTTCTCCATCTCCTTCACACCCTCCCTCCCTCCGTGCCGTCTGTACCTCCCTGCTCTCTTCTGCGTCAGCAGTCTCCATAACCTTCTCACCTGACTACACACATACCTCCTCCTTTCTCTGCCATGTTCATATCCCTCCCTCCGCCACACTACCCACACACCTCCACCTTCCTCTATCATGCCCATACTCCTCCCTCCGCCACACTACCCACACACCTCCCCCTTCCTGTACCATGTTCATACCCCTCCCTCCGCCACACTACCCACACACCTCCACCTTCCTCTACCATGCTCATACCCCTCCCTCCGCCACACTACCCACACACCTCCACCTTCCTCTAGCATGCCCATACCCCGCCCTCCGCTACACTAACCACACACCTCCCCCTTCCTCTATCATGCCTAAACCCCGCCACACCGCCCCTACACCTTCCCCTTCCTCATTCAACCTTACTAATCCCCTGACCCTGCCACTCCTCCCGCCCTTACCAGCCCCCCCGCTAAACCAGTCAAACATAAGCTAGTGTTTTGGCTTTGTTACTGACTTGAAAGTGCTCGTCGACGGGGAGAAATGCTGTTATTTAGATAAAGGCTTTTCCTTATAATTCTTTTTTTCACAATTAACACCAGGTAGCCTATGCGTTTAACATTACACACCCGAACCCGTATTATTTAACATGAAACGCGCAGCCTGTGACAATGGTCGGGGGATTCTCCACTCTTGTAACTAAGAATCTCGACACCAGAGGGCAGTCATGATCCAGGGGTTCAAAGTCTCGTCTGAGCGGTTCGAGGATTCGGACTTGTTCCGTACCTTCGTCCGAGACTTTACCAGAGTTACGAGAGCTGAGTTGAACAGAGAGGTATGAAGTTTGTCCATTATGGATGAGAGACGAGTAAGGAGTAACATGATCATAGTCTTTAAGTTCTTAAACCAGACTTTGATGGCACAGACAAGGAGCAGCTCTTGTGATGTAAAGGCAGAACAACCTGGAGACAGAACATGAAATCAAGCACGAAAACCTGTTGAAGAAAATGTGCAGAGGCACTTTTGTGGTACAGGTGTGGTGGATGAATGGAAGAGGCCGAATGAGGACAAGTTTGATGAGATCATCCAGAATGTAAAAAAAGTTGGCATGATTAGCAGAGAAGGTGTGAGACGGGGCCCCACGAATATCATGCTTTCTCTCCATACAACACAAACAGGGAGTTACACGTATCTTTCTCTCCGTACAACACAGACAGGGAGTTACACGTATCTTTCTCTCCGTACAACACAAACAGGGAGTTACACGTATCTTTCTCTCCGTACAACACAGACAGGGAGTTACACGTATCCTCTAAATATATAACACAAAAAAAAAAGTGTTGCATATTTTGACTCGGTTGTCGGGACTCGCTCAGCCGTTCAGGGTTCGATGCACTTCATGCTATCACGAAACGTGTTTCACACGTTTCGATAATTTACGTTCTGATTGAGAAAAATATATTTCTTTTTCCATAATCATCCTGAAACGATTATCGTGAATTGGTTTTAGGTAACTATTGATATAAAATTACGATGTGATAGAAATGGATAATTTTTGATAAACAGAAAAACAAATTCTACATCACTTATATATAACATAATTATTCGAGTATACTACCCAGAACTTCCATTAGAAATAAAGCATAAATAAAGATATAAGGATAGATTCTACAGACACACACAACTCCTCCCACTTGCCTCCTATGTAGGTCTCGAAGTCTCGTTCAGTGATTCACTGCGACCACCGAACCTGACGAGCGCTTGTGATCTTCATGGCATCAATGGCTGAACGTTTACACATTTTCAGTGTCTGTACTCCCGATGCAGATGCGCTGGGGTCATCAGCCTTTGTTCTTGTGTTACCTGGTGCGTCAACACTTTTCACAACGCAACACTGAGCCAACCGTTCCTCAAAAACGCCTTAAAAACAACTGTACAAACACAGACACAATGGCCAAATCTACACGAAGCCAGTATTGTGGGTTGACTGAAACTGTGTTGGTTACAGCGTGCTGTTCTCGCCTCGCTGCTATGACGTCACGACTCCACACGTTTTCAGAGCATCATTTGCAGAGACGACCCAGCACTAGTTACTGACGAAGGTGGTGTTACCGCCTGTATGATGGAACATCACTGTTACGTTTGGTGGAACTCCGTCAGTCTAGGAGGAGTAGAAGGACAGAAAGATACTGTCAACGGCGCTACCAGTCTGCCTCAACTACCCGGGTAGGGCGCTACCAGTCTGCCTCAACTGCCCGGGTAGGGCGCTACCAGTCTGCCTTAACTACCCGGGTAGGGCGCTATCAGTCTGCCTCAACCACCCGGGTAGGGCGCTATCAGTCTGCCTCAACTACCCGGGTAGGGCGCTACCAGTCTGCCTCAACCGCCCGGGTAGGGCGCTACCAGTCTGCCTTAACTACCCGGGTAGGGCGCTATCAGTCTGCCTCAACCACCCGGGTAGGGCGCTATCAGTCTGCCTCAACTACCCGGGTAGGGCGCTACCAGTCTGCCTCAACTACCCGGGTAGGGCGCTACCAGTCTGCCTCAACCACCCGGGTAGGGCGCTACCAGTCTGCCTCAACCACCCGGGTAGGGCGCTACCCTCCTGCCTGGCAGGGTTGATAAGTCATCATTTACATCTGCAGGACGACCGACGTAAAAGGTTTACGATTCGGACGCTCTTCTCTTAGGCTTATGATCTGCTCTTATGGTATCGGTGTTGCCACTGTAAACAACGATTTGACTGTGTGGGATTTTCCCTTTCCGTTCTTAAAACGATCTTTCGATATCAAATAAATAGTAAGTGTTTGTGAGGTTATAAGGGCGGGGGGGGGGGGGGGTTAAAATGTGGGTGTACATGATAAGTAATGTCAAATACCTACCTATTTCATTGCCTCACATGCGTCATGATCTGTTTTGGTTTGGAAGGTAGAGAATAAGTTCAGATGTCAACAGAGATGCGTGCTAAAGACCCTATAGCAAAAGATTGACTGTGTAGCGTAGTTGGCAGGTTAAATGTGTGGCACAGTCTGTAGGCTGACTGTGTTGCATAGTCTGTAGGCTGACAGTGTAGTACAGTCTGTATGTTAGACATCTGGACTCGCCTAACTATTGGCGTTATTCACTGTAATGCATAAATACTACAGGAAACTAGACTTCATTTTCCAGACCTTACACAGGTAAGTTTTCGTGCTATACTAAAGCTTCATCTAATTTGTATACCGACATATGAACCGAATACAGCTTTATACAGTCCTAATGAGCGCCTAGTGAATGCTTTCTATCAGCCGCAGGACTTTAGAAAAACGACATCGAAACATCGAGGGCGTCTCTAATGTTCGTTTATTATCTATACCTGGATGAAAGTGTTACGAATGCCTGGATGACACTCTCAACTGTTTGTTTATAGTGTCTCTATCCTGCACCTCCTACCACTGCAGAGCCCAGTCCACTTCACGAGAACTTACAACTGGTGGAGATGGAGCAGCTGCCCTTACATCCCACACTTTGTATCAACTCTGTACATTGTAAGGAGTTCACATCCCACACTTTACTTCAACTCTGTACATTATAAGGAGTTTACGTCCCATACTCCACTTCAACTCTGTACATTATTAGGAGTTTACATCCCACACTTTACATCAATTCTGTACACAATACGGAGTTTACATCCTACACTTTATATCAACTCTGTACATTATAAGGAGCTTGCATCCCACACTCCACTTCAACTCTGTACATTATAAGGAGTTTACATCCCACACTTTATAACAACTCTGTACATAACAAGGAGTTTACACCCCACACTCTACTTCAACACTGTACATTATAAGGAGTTTACATCCCACACTCTATATCAACTCTGTACATTATAAGGAGTTTACACCCCACACTCTACTTCAACACTGTACACAATAAGGAGTTTACATCCCACACTTTATATCAACTCTGTACATAACAAGGAGTTTACACCCCACACTCTACTTCAACTCTGTACATTATAAGGAGTTTACATCCCACACTCTACTTCAACTCTGTACATTATAAGGAGTTTACATTCCACACTCTACTTCAACTCTGTACATTATAAGTTTACATTCCACACTCTATATCAACTCTGTACATTATAAGGAACCTATTGGTATCAACGTCGTTAAATTCTATCATCTATGGCAAAATCTTACCACATTATCCGTCTCAGATTGAAATCAGTTCGGAAACATGAAAAAAAAAAAAAACACAAATCTATAAGCTCAAGAAATCGACCGACATGTACCCACAGCTTGCTGAACCACTCAAAGTTACACGAAGGTGTGGTCGAAGTTCCACATTCATGTGGAATGAATCCTGGGTGTTGTTTGAGTCGAAGCTCCACATTCGAAAGAGACTCGCTTGTTTTCATTCTGAAAATACCCATTAACTATCTAACGTACAACTGATCAACAATGCTTCTCTTTGTTCATTAGTGCATTCGTTATGATTGACTAAAAGATATCCCATAAGATAGGGTAGCCTGGAGGGAAAGTGATCCCGCACGAAAAATGGGTCACTCAGAAGTGATAAAAGATGTTCATTCGATCAACACTAATAGTTACATTAATCACTGCATTTATATCATGTGTAACGACAGTAGTTGTTCATAACAAAATCATCGAGAAGTTAAATAAGAAATCACTGATTCTAAATGTGTGGAATAGTAACGACACATGCCCAAAAAAAATGTGGAATGATCACGTAGTCCACACTTCCGAGTTTGGGCGTCCCCCCCCCACCCCAACCACCACCACCACCACCACCCAAGTTAGCAAACGAATTTCCTCCAAGAGGCAGCACTGGAACTTAGTCACATGTGCCAGCCGTATGATAAAATCATCAGCCACCAGAGTGTGTATGATAGGATTGAAGCCCCGTCATACATAATTAAACCAGTATTAGATTTATATATAGTACGTCAGACGCATGTTCCCTAGTGTAAACCCCATGAAGGCACGTTCAACGCTACGCACATTCATTACTAAATACCCTTAGAATACTGATACACTAGCGTAAAAAATGTGTTACCGCAGGAACTATTAATGAACTCAGCGTTACAAGGCAATGAAGCGCTCACCTTGGAAGTGCGAGAACAGCCAGGGAGTCATTGCCACACATATGTCTAACGACAGTTCTCAGTGTACCAAAAAGTCAACAAACACACTGTCCTCAACATAACACCATCCACAGAACGTGAATGTTAATGAGCTCATTCATATGCATGAATAGGCATGGAAATGTTTTCACAAATGCACTCTTACACGTGACAGGCGTAGAGAGGAAGGAGATATATAGATATTGGTTGCGACACACTCTGTAGGTTGACTGTGTGGCACAGTCTGCAGGCTGACTGTGTGTCACAGTCTGTAGGTTCGCTGTGGGGCACAGTCTGTAGGTTGATTGTGTTGCATAGTTTGTTGGCTGACAATGTAGCACAGTCTGTATGTTGATTGCATAGCACAGTCTGTAGGTTGACTGTTTGGCTCAGTATGCAGGTCGACTGTGTTGCACAGTCTGCAGGTTGAATGTGTGGTAAAGTCATGCATGTCGACTGTGCAGCACAGTCTACAGGTAGACTGTGTAGCACAGACTGTAGAATGACTGTGGAGCAAGTTTTTAGGTTAACTGTGTGGCACAGTCATGTGGGTTGACTGTGTACAACAATCTGCAGGTTGACTATGTAGCACAATCTGCAGGTTGACTGTATAGCAAAGACTGTGCGGTAGTCTGTAGGTTGACTGTGCATCACGGTCTGTAGGTTGACTGCGTAGCTCAGTCTGCAGGTTGACTGTGTAGCACAGTCTATAGGTTGAATGTATGGCACAGTTATGTGGGTTGACTGTGTGGCACAGTCTATAGGTTGACTGTGTAGCACAGTCCATAGGTTGACTGTATAGCACAGACTGTAGGTTTACCGTGTAGCAAGTTTGTACGTTGACTGCGTGGCACAGTCCGTCGGTTGACTGTGTGCTACAGTCTGTTAGTTGACTGTAGTACAGTCATGAGGGTTGACTGTGTAGCAGAGTCAATAGGTTGACTATTCATAGAGCACAGAATACAAGTTGACTTTGTAACACAGTTTACAAGGTGACTCACTGCGGTACAGACTACATGGTGACTGTAGTTCGATCTATAGGTTGACTCACTCTCTGTGACGAAATCAATGAATGAGTTTACCAACCTAAAACGCACTTATCATGTTCTGATTATATGTAAATACATTCATAAATGAATAAACATATAAAAGAATATGGAATACAACCTCAGTGGTACTGATGCCCTAAAAATGAGTCCTGGGGTCATATATATATATATATATATATATATAATATATATAATATATATAATATATATAATATATATATTACATTCAGAACGGTGAAATCCTGGCTTTTTTTTTTACACTAGTCGTCCTCACACGAGCAAAAACATATTTCAGTCAAAATCCCGTCACCTGGAAAAGTAGATACATTAATAGTGACAGAAATAACCGTGTTTGTGAACTCGAGTTTGCAAAGCTATTGCTGGTAGAATGATATACGAGAGTGGAGATTTCCAGAGCTTCCGTGTGCGGAGGAAGATGAGATTTCCAGAGCTTCAACATGTGAAGGAAAATGAGATTTCCAGAGCTTCCGCGTGCGGAGGAAGACGAGATTTCCAGAGCTTCCGCGTGCGGAGGAAAATGAGATTTCCTGAGCTTCCGCATGCGGAAGAAGATGAGATTTCCAGAGGTTCAACATGTGGAGGAAGATGAGATTTCCAGAGCTTCCGCGAGCGGAGGAAGATGATAGCTAAATGCCAAGAACACAACGAACAAATGATCTTGAGGCTCTTTGGAAGCAGTTCCTAAAAGATGAGAAGATCAGACGAATAAGGATCAATGTGGAGAGAACGGAGGAGAAATCACATAAGGAAGAAATGCCAGCAGACTTTCCCAACGATGAAGAAGTAACTATCGTCTGTCGTGAACCTGTAGCAAGCTTCTCATCCAGTCTGTTTCTAGACGTATCTGTGGTGTTACTTACCACTATTCTTAGTTGTGGATCATTCCATATGTTACATCTTCCACCATATATAAACCTCTTTGCTTAACTGAAAGTGAAACGTTCGCCTGGTCACTTGCTGCTCACTGGTGGGGGTGAAATCTATATGATCTTGTCTGAAACAGCTGCTTATTTAAGAATATCGAAACCTTCGAGAATGTTAAATGTCTTTCTTATTCACGAATATCGAAACCTTCGAGAATGTTAAATGTCTTTCTTATTCACGAATATCGAAACCTTCGAGAATGTTAAATGTCTTTCTTATTCAAGAATATCGAAACCTTCGAGAATGTTAAATGTCTTTCTTATTCAAGAATATCGAAACCTTCGAGAATGCTCAATGTCTTTACTAGATCCATGTTTTAACTTTCTATCGAAGCTAAAAAAGCAAAGGCTCTCATAGCATCTCTTTCTCGCCCCATGGATTATCTCGGTAAATCATCGCTTTATCCTCTCTATCTTTTGTCTGGCCGAGCGACCGAAACTGAACACAATAATTAAGGTAGGATCGTAGCAGTAAAATTTCACGGAATAAGGTTTAGTTCCACTTACTCTAATTTAAATGCGCCAACCTATGAAACTTATTTCTATTTCATTGCTTGGCTTTAGATCCTCGTTGCTCTTACAACTGTCATTTTCCTCATTTGTCTCAAGCAGTTTGTCTTTTGTTTTCCATTGTCGATGTGTAAGACTTAACACTTGTCGATATCAAAATACCTTCGTCTCTTGTAAACATATTCCATCAGTTTTGATTAATCAGCTTACAGTTTAGTTTCTGTTGTAACTAAATCTTTTATTACGGTATTACCTGCGAATTTCGATATCCGAGAATATGGTCCTCTATAGATATCTTAACACATGCCAGAAGCAGACTGATCCCAAGGCATCAGTGATCCCTGTGGCACTCTACTTTCCACAGCTGAACCGTTCTGAACCTTGACTGTTAATCGCTGCTCTTTGTTCTCGTCCACGCATCTATTTCCTAATCACCAAAGTATGTTGTCATTAAAGCCACTTTGCTTAATTTGATTATACTTTTTGATGAATGACTTCGACGTATGTTCTCTGAAAATGTAAATAAACGACACGGCATACACTTTCATTATACAAATGGACTTTATCTAAAAAGAAATCAAGCAGTTGTCTCACACATGAAGCTGCTGCAGTACAAGTCTGAATTAAGAGAGGAACTGAGTCCAGTGCGAGAAAAAGTCAGAGAATCGAGCTGACGAGGTGGACGGAAAGCAAATGGAATCGTCGGCGTAGGAATAAACAAGGTTAGAGGTTAAGGAAAGAAGATCCTCTCCAGGCGAAGAAATAAGGTCGAAAGCGATAAAACGGAAACCTGACGGAACTATTGACAAGATACGAGGCAGGAGCTGCCCTACCAGTGACTACCACAGGGGTACGACTGCAAAGAAAGAAGCAATTCATTGGAGAACATATCCGAGAAAATCAAATGAGTGAGGTTCAGTGAGGAAAGTCTTGCGCCTCAACCTGTCAAATGTTTCATCAGCATCATCATCCCTGTAATTATGATAATGATGATCATAATAAAATCATTAACATATATCTTTGTATGTGCTTACTTATCTCGCCTTGAACGAGGTAGCAAAATGAACTGAGACTTCAGAGAGAGATCTTGGCTCCCTGTTCCTCCTACTGTGAGTAAATGATCATAGAAGAGGAAGGGTTTCCAGCTCCCCGCTCCCGACCCTCTTAGTCACCTTCTGTAACACAAAGGGAAAACGTGGACAAGATTCTTTTTACCCTGTCCCCATAACAATGATAATGGTAATAACAATGATGATACTAAATAATGATAATGATAATGATAACAATGCTAATAATAATAATGATAATAATGATAATAATGATAATAATAATGATAATGATAATAATAATGATAATAATAACAATAAATATGATAATAATAAATGATATTAATGGTAGCTACCACAAGATAATGAATACAGAGTGGTTGATGAAATATCTTGATTATGAAAATGCCTGCTGAACCCTAGCATCCGTCACTTCCTTAGATTAAACCAGTGCATCACGGAGCCCTCGTAACTCTCCGCTGTTATCAGCGCGGCTCGTAGAATTACGTCCGAGGGCGCGACAGCCATGGCTAACTGAGTGGTTGCCAGGTGAGGTATTGGTCGATCAGCTGCACCGTGTGTTTATCTCGGCCCGTCCTCCCTTATTAGCGCCTACTGCAGAGGTGCTCCGCTGGTAGGCAAAGTGGACGGAATAACCCAATCTCCCGTCACTTATAATGAGTCCAAATTGCGGGCTGCCTCAAATTACACTCTCTCTCATCAGCTAATGCTAACTTAGCGGGGAAATAAGTGCGCCGCTGAAAATGAGCAAGTTAAGCGCGCTCTGTCTCCGGGTTAAAAACTTCTTGACAGCTCGCCCGGCAGACGCGAAGTCGGGCAGGGAGGGAAATGGAAGAACGTGCAGGGGGGAGAAGAGGAACGTAAAGAAGGGAAGAGGACAGACGAAGAACAGAGGAGCAAGTAAGGTGAATGAAGATGTAGAAAACAGAATAGAAAACGTAGAAGGTGAAAAGAAGGATATTGAAACTACAGACAGAAAGAAGATGGAAGGAAAGAAGGATAGAGTAAAAGTGGTGGGAGTTGTGAGGGAAGGGGACTGAGGGAGTGATTGTGGACGCGACAGACAAACAACATGACACAACACAACTTTATGTCATTAGGGAAGAATTTGACCAAAAGCGAATAATAAGTCGATGTAGACTACATTAGTGCAGGTATACTATGTAAACTAATGAGGGTAGACTAAGATGGAACAGGTATCCCAGGTAGATTGAAATAGGTAGATTAAATGGCAAGAGATAATTAAGGTAAACTGAATAGGGTAGACTAAGTTCGTGTAGGTATACCAGGCACATTGACGAGGGTAGACTAAAGTTAGAACAGGTATACCAGATGAATTGAAGATAGAAGACTAAGCTAGAATAAGTATACCAGGCACAATGTGAAAGGGAGAGTTTGACGGCAGGTAATGGGAAGAATGTAGAGTGTATCAGAACAAGTATACCAGGTATACTGAAGAAGTTAGACACAGGTTAGAGCAGATATTGCAGACAGACTGAGGACCTAGTTAAGCCAAGTTAGAAGAAGTGACCAGATACACCGAAGCTAGACCAGGTTACTCCAGTTGTGCCAAACAAACTGAAGACTAAGTTCGTCTTAAGTTAGAGGGGGTGTACCAGGTGCACAGAACTTAGAACACAGGAAATGAAGACTAAGTTAGTCTAAGTTACAAGTGATGCACCAGGAGCATAGAGGGCATTGTGAGAAGGCATCAAGCACCCGGGGTAGAGGATATCAAACTAAACAAAACATTTCCGAGACAGACTCGAACACCGCCCAACAGATCTGGGAAGAGTTGAACAAGACTGAAAAATGGTAATGTTATGAACAGATATGATCCACACCAGGGAGACAAGCTGCATCAATATAGGGGATGGGGACCAAGACACAACACACCAGGGAGACAAGCTGCATCAATATACGGGATGGGGACCAAGACACAACACACCAGGGAAACAAGCTGCATCAATATAGGGGATGGGGACCAAGACACAACACACCAGGGAAACAAGCTGCATCAATATAGGGGATGGGGACCAAGACACAACACACCAGGGAGACAAGCTGCATCAATATACGGGATGGGGACCAAGACACAACACACCAGGGAGACAAGCTGCATCAATATACGGGATGGGGACCAAGACACAACACACCAGGGAGACAAGCTGCATCAATATACGGGATGGGGACCAAGACACAACACACCAGGGAGACAAGCTGCATCAATATAGGGGATGGGGACCAAGACACAACACAGCAGGGAGACAAGCTGCATCAATATACGGGATGGGTACCAAGACACAATGACTGAATGTGGAAGAAGACGAAAAAGGAAGATAATAATAATGACAATAATAACAATGATATTAATAATAATAATAATAATAATGACAATAATAATATTATTAATAATAATAATCATAATAATAATAATAATAATAATAATAATGATAATGATAATAATAATAATAACAATAATAATATTATTAATAATAACAATAATAATAATAATAATAATAATAATAATAATGATAATAATAACAATAGTAATAATAATAATGATAATAATAATAACAATAATAATAATAATAATAATAATGATAATAATAATAAAATGATAATAATAATAATAATAATAATAATAATAATAATAATAATAATGTTGTATGGTTGCGAGGCGTGGGCTATGGATAGAGTTGTGCGCAGGAGGATGGATGTGCTGGAAATGAGATGTTTGAGGACAATGTGTGGTGTAAGGTGGTTTGATCGAGTAAGTAACGTAAGGGTAAGAGAGATGTGTGGAAATAAAAAGAGCGTGGTTGAGAGAGCAGAAGAGGGTGTTTTGAAATGGTTTGGGCACATGGAGAGAATGAGTGAGGAAAGATTGACCAAGAGGATATATGTGTCAGAGGTGAAGGGAACGAGGAGAAGAGGGAGACCAAATTGGAGGTGGAAAGATGGAGTGAAAAAGATTTTGTGTGATCGGGGCCTGAACATGCAGGAGGGTGAAAGGAGGGCAAGGAATAGAGTGAATTGGAGCGATGTGGTATACCATACCGGGGTTGACGTGATGTCAGTAGATTGAATCGGGGCATGTGAAGCGTCTGGGGTAAACCATGGAAAGCTGTGTAGGTATGTATATTTTGCGTGTGTGGACGTATGTATATACATGTGTATGGGGGTGGGTTGGGCCATTTCTTTCGTCTGTTTCCTTGCGCTACCTCGCAAACGCGGGAGACAGCGACAAAGCAAAAAAAAAAAAAATAAATAATAATAATGATAATAATTACAATATTAATAATAATAATAATGATAATAATAATAATAATAATAATAATAATAATAATAATAATAATATAATAATAATAATAACAATATGATAATAATTATAACAATGATAATAATAACACCAAGAAGAAGAAGGAGATAAAGGAGAGGAAGAAAGAGAAGCTCGCGAGAAGGAACAAGAGCTAGTGTAGCAGGAGGAGAAACAGAGAAAAAACAGAAAATGATGAGGAATTAAAGGGAAAGAAAAGAAAGAAAATAATGAAAATGTAAGAGAAAAGACGAGATCCAAAGGTAGAACCTAAGAGGGAAGGGAGAACTGGAGAGAGAGAGAGAGAGAGAGAGAGAGAGAGAGAGAGAGAGAGAGAGAGAGAGAGAGAGAGAGAGAGAGAGAGAACAGAGGAGTAAAGGAAGAAACTAATTCAGACCCAGATCTTATTAGAGGCGATGAGCGGCGTGAGAATGTAAATTGGGAAGCCCAATTCCTGTTCCTTTAAATGGATTACACTTTATCAGTTCCGTCTCCGACGACGCATCAGGGATCTTGTAGCAGCATTCCTTCGCACCGCACTGTCTCGCTGCTGGGAGAGGGAATGAGAGAGAGAGAGAGAGAGAGAGAGAGAGAGAGAGAGAGAGAGAGAGAGAGAGAGAGAGAGAGAGAGAGAGAGAGAGAGAGATATATATATCTACAACATATATATATATATATATATATATATATATATATATATATATACCCTGGGAATAGGGGGGAAAGAATACTTCCCACGCATTCCTCACGTGTCGTAGAAGGCGACGAAAGGAGACGGAAGCGAGGGGCTAGAAACCCTGCTCTCCTTGTATCTTAACTTTCTAAAAGGGGAAACAGAAGAAGGACTCATGCGGGAAGTGCTCATCCTCCTCGAAGGCTCAGATTGGGGTGTCTAAATGTGTGTGGATGTAACCAAGATGAGAGAAAAAGGAGAGATAGGTAGTATGTTTGAGGAAAGGAACCTGGATGTTTTAGCTCTGAGTGAAACGAAGCTCAACGATAAAGGGGAAGAGTGGTTTGGGAATCTCTTGGGAGTAAAGTCAGGGGTTGGGAGAGGACAAGAGCAAGGGAAGGAGTAGCACTATTCTTGAAGCAGGAGTTGTGGGAGTATGTGACAGAGTGTAAGAGAGTAAACTCTAGATTGATATGGGTAAAACTGAAAGTGGATGGTGAGGGATGGGTGATTATTGGTGCCTATGCACCTAGTGATGAGAAGAAAGATCATGATAGAGGCAAGTGTTTTGGGAGCAGCTGAGTGAGTGTGTTAGCAGCTTTGATGCACAAGACAGCGTTATAGCGATGAGTGATTTGAATGCAAAGGTGAGTAATTTGGCAGTTGAGGGTATAATTGGTGTACATGGGGTGCTCAGTGTTGTAAATCGAAATGGTGAAGAGCTTGTAGATTTGTGTGCTGAAAAAAGACTGGTCATTGGCAATAACTGGTTTAAAAAGAGAAATATACATAAGTATACGTATGTAAGTAGGAGAGATGGCCAGAGAGCGTTAGTGGATTACGTGTTAATGGATAGGCGCGTGAAAGAGAAACTTTTGGATGTTAATGTGCTGATAGGGGCAACTGGAGGGATGTCTGATCATTATCTTGTGGAGGCGAAGGTGAAGATATGTAGAGGTTTTCAGAAAAGAAGAGAAAATGTTGGGGTGAAGAGAGTGGTAAGAGTAAGTGAGCTTGGAAAGGAGACTTGTGTGAAGAAGTACCAGGAGAAATTGAGTGCAGATTGGAAAAAAGTGAGAGCAAATGACGTAAGGGGAGTGGGGGAGAAATGGGATGTATTTAGGGAAGCAGTGAAAGCTTGCGCAAAAGATGCCTGTGGCATGAGAAAGGTGGGAGGCGGGGAGATTAGAATGGGTAGTGAGTGGTGGGATGAGGAAGTAAGATTGTTAGTGAAAGAGAAGAGAGAGGCATTTGGACGATTTTGCAGGGAAATAATGCAAATCACTGGGAAATGTATAAAGGAAAGAGGCAAGAGGTCAAGAGAAAGGTGCAAGAGGTGAAAAAGAGGGCTAATGAGAGTTGGGGTGAGAGAGTATCATCAAATTTTAGGAGAATAAAAAGATGTTTTGGAAGGAGGTAAAGAAAGTGCGTAAGACAAGAGAACAAATGGGAACATCGGTGAAGGGGGCTAATGGGGTGGTAATAACAAATCGTGGTAAAGTGAGAGGAAGGTGGAGTGAGTATTTTGAAGGTTTGTTGAATGTGTTTGATGATAGAGTGGCAGATATAGGGTGTTTTGGTCGAGGTGGCGTGCGAAGTGAGAGGGTCAGGGAGAATGGTTTGGTAAACAGACAAGAGGTAGTGAAAGATTTGCGGAAGATGAAAGCCGGCAAGGCCGCGGGTTTGGATGGTATTGCTTTGGAATTTATCAAAAAAAGGGCTGACTGTGCTGTTGACTGGTTGGTGAGGATATTCAATATATATATAGTTCATGGCGAAGTGCCTGAGGATTGGCGGAATGCATGTATAGTGCCATTGTACAAAGGCAAAGGGGATAAAGGTGGGTGTTCAAATAATAGAGGTATAAGTCTGGTAAGTATTCCTGGGAAATTATATGAGAAGGTATTGATTGAGAGGGTCAAGGCATGTACAGAGCATCAGATTGGGGAGGAGCAGTGTGGTTTCAGAAGTGGTAGAGGATGTGTGGATCAGGTGTTTGCTTTGAAGAATGTATGTGAGAAATACTTAGAAAAGCAGATGGATTTGTATATAGCATTTATGGAGAAGGCATATGATAGAGTTGATAGAGATGCTCTGTGGAAGGTATCAAAAGTATATGGTGTGGGAGGTAAGTTGCTAGAAGCAGTGAAAAGCTTTTATCGAGGATGTAAGGTATGTGTACGAGTAGGAAGAGAGGAAAGTGATTGGTTCTCAGTGAATGCCGGTTTGCGGCAGGGAAGCGTGATGTCTCCATGGTTGTATAATTTGTTTATGGATGAGGTTGTTAGGGAGGTGAATGCAAGAGTCCTGGAGAGAGGGGCAAGTATGCAGTCTGTTGTGGATGAGGGGGCTTGGGGAGTGATTCAGTAGTAGTTCGCTGATGACAGGCTGGTGGCTGATTCGGGTGAGAAACTGCAGCAGTTGGTGACTGAGTTTGGTAAAGTGTGTGAAAGAAGAAAGCTGAGAGTAAATGTGAATAAGAGCAAGGTTATTAGGTTCAGTACGGTTGAGGGACAAGTTAACTAAGAGTTAAGTTTGAATGGAGAAAAACTATAGGAGGGGAAGTGTCTTAGATATCTGGGAGTGGATTTGGCAGTGGATGAAACCATGGAAGCGGAAGTGAGTCACAGGGTAGGGGAGGGGCCAAAGGTTCTGAGGTATTTAAGAAATCAGTGCTGACATGTGTAAGAGAAGTGTGTGGTATGCAGAAGGTGGGAGGTGGACAAGTGAGAAAGAGTAGTGAGTGGTGGGATGACTAGGTAGAGTTTGTAGTGAGAGAGAAAAGAGAGGTGTATGGGTAGTTCTCACAGAGCTGTGCGAGAGGAAGCAGTAGGAGGTCAAAAGCAAAGTGTAGGGGATTGATAAAGAGGGCAAATGAGAGTTGTGGTTGAGCGAATATCAGCAAACTTCAGGGAGAATAATAAGATCTTTTAGATGGAGATTAATAGTGTGAGAAAAACAAGAAAACGAATAGGAACATCGGTGAATAGGGCAAATGGGAAAGAGGTGACAGGCTGGTATGAGGTGAACAGGAGATGGAGTGAGTACCCTGGAGGATTATTTGGGTCAGGAGGTATGCGAAGTAAAAGAGTCGTGGGAATGGTTTGATCAAAAGAGAAGAAGTGGTGAAAACCTTGAAGTAAAATGATATGTGGCAAGGAGGCTGGAGTAGCCGGTACTGCATTTGAATTTCTTAAAAAGGACTGGTATTTGAATGGTTAGTTAGAATTTTCAGTATTTGTATGGATCATGGAGAAGTGCCTGAGGACTGATGGAAAGTATGTATATTGCCAGTGAATAAAGGCAAGAAGCAGGAATGCGATTGTTCAAATTAGAGGTATGAGCTTGTTGAGCGAACCTGGTAAGTTGTAGGAAAGAGTAGTGATTGAGAGGGTGGTGAGCTGGGAAGGAACAAAGTGGTTGAGTGGTTTCAAGAGTAGGAGAGGATATGTGGATCAGTTATTTGCTTTGAGCAATGTGTGTAAGAGAAACTTCAGTGATTTGTATGTAGCATTTATGGACCTAGACAAAGCATATGTTAAGGCTGGTAGAGATGCTTTGTGAAAAGTGTTACGAGTATATGGTGTAGAAGGAAAGCTACCTGAAACAGTGAAGATATTTCATCCGTGGAGTAAGGCGTGTGTACGACTGGACAGACAGAACGGCAAATGGTTCCAGGTGAAGGTTGGTCTACAACAGGGTAGTACGATGTTACCATGGCTGTTTAATTTGTTTATGCATGGGGCAGGGAGGGTGGTAAATACAAGGGTCTTGGAAAGAGGGACAGGCATGCAGTCTGTAAGGGGTGAGGGGGCGGGGGAGTTGGGAAGTGAGTCAGGTGTTGTTTGCTGTTGACACAGTAAACTCCAGTAAGAAACTGTAGACGTTGACGTCTGAGTTTGGGAATGTGTGAAAGGACAAAAGTTGGGAGTAAATGTGCATGCAAGTAAAGATATTAGGTTAGAAGTACAGAGAGACGGGTTAGTTATGCGTGTAGGTTTGAATAGAGAAAACCTGGAGAAAGTTAAGTATCGAAGATACCTGGGAGTAGACATGACGGTGAATGGAATCATGGAAGCGGAGGTGAGTCATATGGTGGGTGAGGGGGGTGAGTGTTCTGGGAGTATTGAGGATTGTGAGGTCATTGGTCATTCTTTGGGAAGGCGAAAATGTTTGAAGGTATATTAGTCGCAACGATGTTGGATGGATGTGAAGCATGATCTATATACAAAAGTGCACGGAAAAGGGTGGATGCATTGGAAATTAAATGTCTGAGGATAATATGTGATGTGAGGTGGTTTGTCGAGTAAGTAGGGCATGGCAAAAGAGAAGTATGATAATATACTGAAGAGAGTGTATTAAAACTGATGGTGTGCTTTGAAATGGTTTGAACACATGGAAAGAATGAGTGAGGAAAGTTTGACAGAGGATATATGAGTCAGAATTAAAGGGGACAAGAAGTAGGAGACTAACTTCTGACTCATATACATCCTCTTTGTCAACCTTTCCTCACTCATTTTCTCCATATGTCCACACCCTTTCAACACACCTTCTGCTTTCTCAACCACATTCTTTTTATTCTCGCACATCTCTCTTACCCTTTCAATACGTACTCGATCAAACCACCTCACACCATATATTATCCTCAAACATTTCATTTCGAACACATCCACCCTCTTCCGTAAAACCCTATCATAGTAGCCCTTGCCTCGCAACAATATGATATTGTTAGACTACTATTCCTTCAAACATACCCATTTTTGCCCTCTGAGATAACGTTCTTTTCCACACATTTTTCAGTGCTGCAGTACCTTCGCCTCCTCCCCCTCCCTAGGACTCACTTCTGTTTCCATTTTCCATTCGCTGCTAAGTCCACTCTCATATATCTAAAACACTTCATTTCCGACGTTTCTCCATTCAGACTTACATCCCAACTAACTTGTCAATCAACCTGCTGATTCTAGTAACCTTGCTTTTATTTACATTTACTCTCAACTTTCTCCTTTCACACACTCTTCCACACTCAGTCACCAACGTTTGCAGTTTCTCACTAGAATCAGCCGCAAGTGATGTATCATCGACGAACAACTTACTTCCCAGGCCCTATCATCCTCAAATGACTGAACACCCGCCCCTCTCTCCAAAACACTTGCATTTACCTCCCTAACCACCCCATCCACAAACAAATTGAATAACTATGGGGACATCCCACACCCCTGCCGCAGACCGGCCTTCGCTGGAATCCATTCACACTCCTCTCTTCGTACTCGTAGACACGTCTTACACCCTTGATAAAAACTTCTCACTATTTCTAGCAGCTTACCTCCTGCACCGTATATTTTCAAGATATTCCACAAAGCATGGCTACCAACGCTATCATATGCCTTCTCTTGATCCAGAAATGCCACATATAAATCCATCTGTTTTTCTAAGTATTTCTCACATACTATTCAAAGCAAACACCTAATCTACACAACATCTACCACTTCCGAAACCTTACTGGTCCTCCTCAGTTTGATGCTCCTAGAGTGAACACTCACCTTTAACCCCTTTCCTTTATACGATGGCACTATACATGCATTCCTTCAATCCTCAGGCACTTCACCATGCTCCAGACATACACTGAATATCCTTACCAACCAATCAACGACACAGTCACTCCATTTCTTAATAAATACAATTGCAATACCACCCAATCCCTTTGCCTCGCCTTGCCACATTTCATCTCCTGTAAGGCTTTCCCCACTTCTCTCTCTTCACCAAATCAATCTCTATGACTCTCTCACTTCGCATACCATCCCAACCAAAGCACCCTATATCTGCCACTCTATCATCAACTACATTTAACTATCCTTCAAAATACCCACTTCATCTGCTCACTTCATCGGTACCTGTTATCACTTTACCATTTACCTCCTTCACCAATGTTCCAATTCGTTCTCTTGTCTGTCGCACATTGTTTACCTCCTTCCAAAGCATGTCTTTTTTTTCTCCTTGAACTTCAATATACTCTTTCACCCTTACTCTTATTGTCCCCTTTTTCATTCCATGCACCTTCCTTTTGACCTCCTTTAAGTACCACCCTAAAACATCTCTTTTCTCTTTCACTAGCAACTTTATTTCCTTATTCTACCACTCACTAGCCTTTCTAATCCGCCCACCCCCCACAGTTCGCATGCCTCATGCATCTCTTGCACATTCCATCATTGCTTCCGTAACCACTCCCCATTCCTCATCCACTCCCTCACTTCAGTATCTCTTATCGTTTTCCATTCTATACTCAGTCTCTTCTGTTATTTCTTCACACAAGTTGTGAGAAATTGTAATTATGTAACCCCATATGTGTGTAACAATATGATTACTCTACCTCGTACTTTATAACATTATCATGTGTGCTCGTGTTACTTCCCATACGTTGTATATTAATTCAGTTAGCCAGCGACTTGTGGCATCTCTAATTGCACACAAGTCTTCTGTTTTCATCAGCTGTTGACCTCGTGCATTGTTGTGCTCTGTGTTTCCGTGTATTGTACTATCCCGTATCAGAAATAAGGACCTACTTGTCTACAAAGTGTGTTTCAGTCATCTTTCAAAACCCTGACTGTACTCACACCAACATACACAAGTCTCCATTTCAAGCTCACTTACTCTTACCACTCTTTTCTCCCTGACATTGTTTCCTCTTTTTCTTAAACCTCAACAAGTCTTCACCCTCGCCTCCACAAGATAGGGATCAGACATCCCACTAGCTGCTCCTCTTAGAATATTCACATCCAGAAGTCTTTCTTCTACACGCCTATCAATTAATACGTTGTTTGATAATGCCTGTTGACCATCTCTCCTACTCGCATACGTATACTTGTGTATATCACTCTTTTTAAACTAGATGTTCCCAATCACCATTCTTTTTTCAGTACAATTCCACAAGCTCTTCACCATTGCCATTCATAACTCTGAGTACCCCTTGCACCCCAATTATACCTTCAACTGCCACATTACTCCCCTTCACATTTAAATCACCCATCACTATAACCCGGTCTCGTGCATAAAAACTGATAACACACTCACTCAGCTGCTCCCAAAACGCTTGATTCTCATGATCTTTCTTCTCAATAATCACCCATCTCTCGTCATCCACTTTCAGTTTTACCCAAATCAGTCTAGAATTTACTTTCTTACACTTTACCACACACAATATATATTGCTCTATGTGGATGATAGGAATATTTGGTAGACCCTGTAAAGATACTCCATAAGTTGGTGACGAAGTTTAAAGGAGCGTATTAAATGGGAAAGTTTGGAGTACAGCAAGGGTGGAGTGTGTGGGACAGGACGGCATGGGTGTAAATTTCGCCAGAAAGGTTACAGAGAAACTGAAGTACTTTAGGTACCTCGGAAATGCCTTAGAACAAAGAGGGCTGAGGTAAGTGAGGAAGGAGAGGTACCGTTTGAAAGGACAAACATGGGATGTCTGAAAGTGTATAGTAGTCCGGATGGTGGCGCATGGACATGAATCATAAGGCTTTAAACACATGAGGAACGAGCAGAGTAGGTGTTAAGATGAAATACCTGAGGACGATGTGTCGTGTAAGACGGACTGATTACGTAAGGAACAACAGTGTAAGAGTATGTTATAGAAAGGGTCGATCACAATGTGCTGCAATGTTTCGGATATTTGGAGATGATGAGCGAAGAGGGACAGATTAAGAGATTATAAGTGTATGATATGGAGGGAGCAAGGGGAAGAGGTGACAGTCAAGGAGGCCCCGAGACATTGTGGCGTGAGAAAACTGGATCAACGTGTATATAGGAGAACACTTGATAAATGTCGTCTAAACCAAGGTACATTAAGCAGGCGAGGTAAACCATAGATATATATGATATGACATAACACACACCACACACTAGTATATATATATATATATATATATATATATATATATATATATATATATATATATATATATATGTTGGAAAGGATCACAATTTTGCTCGTAATCAAGTATATTCCTAAGAGTCCACGGGGAAAATGAAACACGATAAGTTCCCAAGTGCACTTTCGTGTAATAATCACATCATCAGGGAAGACAAGAGAGAAATATAAGTCAGGTGATATACAACGAAGAGACGTAGCTAGGACGCCATTTGGTAAACATGCGATTGTCCAAGACAGACAACGAGCGTTTCATAAACTTGTTATTTTACAAATTCTATTGTTGATAAAATTTGTAAAATAATATATATATATATATATATATATATATATATATATATTTTGCTTTGTCGCTGTCTCCCGCGTTAGCGAGGTAGCGCAAGGAAACAGACGAAAGAATGGCCCAACCCACCCACGTACGTACACATGTATATACATACACGTCCACACACGCAAATATACATACCTATACATCTCAACGTATACATATATATACACACACAGACATATACATATATACACATGTACATAATTCATACTGTCTGCCTTTATTCATCCCATCGCCACCTCGCCACACATGAAATAACAATCCCCACATATTGATACTCTCTAACAGCCAGGATTCGAACCCAGACCATTCGCGTGGTTGTCGAAACGCTAACTGCTAGGATATGATTGTCCTTAATTGGGATATGACTATTCGATTACAAGTAATCGAATACCCCTCGTCTCACATCCATGAGCAACGGAGTCTACACCAGTCAAATCCTGATGGATAACTTTAGCTTTTCTAGCTTACGAAAGAGAAAGTTAAGAGATGACTGACTTTCAGGTATTCAAAATAATCAAAACCTTAATCGTTGTTGATCTGGGATTTAACTCTAGTCAGACACCACCAGTCATAGAGAGCACAAACACTTGGGCAAATATCGAATGAAAACAAACAAGTATTCCTTCAACGGGATGTTTTACGTATACACAAACTAACCAACTACAGGAATTAAGAGGTTCACAGGTACGTTTAAAGATGAACAAGACGTGTGAATCACTTCAAGTCAAACGTTGACGCAATCGGCGCCCCCGTAGTTAAAGAAAGTTTACAGGTAATTTTTCACAGTTCTCCATTTGCTTTTGAATTTTCTCCAAGCTTATATCTATTTTCCAGATCTCTTCTGCTACATCAAAGAACCTGGGAGTGGTCTATTGCAGTCCTTCATGTAGCAACTATAAAGACGTCCCATCCCAGGTTATCAGAAAGCATCCAAACTTTGTCTTGAGTTAATAGTATACTTATCTTGTAACTTCGATGTGTAACTCAGTCTCTGTGACCCAGTTCCTGGTCGACTTCTGCCCTCTGAGAGCTCTTTGGCGACACAATAAAGTCTTTCTTTTTTCGACAAAGGGAATGAATTGTGCCGCATCGTCGGGCCATATGGGGCTATACGAGACACGTGTACAGCGGAGGTGTGGGCTTCCTTTCTCAAAGATGGCTCTGAAATCATGCATCATTACGGTACCGATCTCAATTCCATGTTGAAAGGAGACAATAAACTCACCCAGCTGGTCACACACACACACACACACACACACACAAATCAGCAGCGGCAGGAACAACAAAGAGGGCCCAACATATCTTACACAGCAGCAGGGAGGGCCCAACATATCTTACACAGCAGCAGGGAGGGCCCTACATACCTTACACAGCAGCAGGGAGGGCCCTACATGCTTTATACAGGAGCAGGGAGGGCCCTACATACTTTACACAGCAATAGGGAGGGCCCTATATACCTAACACAGCGGCAGGGAGGGCCCTACATACTTTACACAGCAATAGGGAGGGCCCTATATACCTAACACAGCAGCAGGAAGGGCTCTATATACCCAACACAGCAGCAGGGAGGGCCCTATTTACCTAACACAGCAGCAGGGAGGGCCATATATACCCAACACAGCAGCAGGGAGGGCCCTATTTACCTAACACAGCAGCAGGGAGGGCCATATATACCCAACACAGCAGCAGGGAGGGCCCTATTTACCTAACACAGCAGCAGGGAGGGCCATATATACCTAACACAGCAGCAGGGAGGGCTCTATATACCCAACACAGCAGCAGGGAGGGCTCTATATACCCAACACAGCAGCAGGGAGGGCCATATATACCTAACACAGCAGCAGGGAGGGCTCTATATACCCAACACAGCAGCAGGGAGGGCCCTATTTACCTAACACAGCAATAGGGAGGGCCCTATATACCTAACACAGCAGCAGGAAGGGCTCTATATACCCAACACAGCAGCAGGGAGGGCCCTATATACCCAACACAGCAGCAGGGAGGGCTCTATATACCCAACACAGCAGCAGGGAGGGCCCTATATACCCAACACAGCAGCAGGGAGGGCTCTATATACCCAACACAGCAGCAGGGAGGGCCCTGCATGCATTATACAACAGCAGGGAGGAGAGGGCAAGGTGGTTCCGACGCACCCTATACGGCGGCAGGAAGGGCCCTACATACCCTATACAGCAGCAGAGGAGGGGACCGACAAACCCTAGACGGCAGCAGGGAGGGCCCTACATACCCTACACAGCAGCAGGGAGAGTCCACCGCATCCTACAGGGCAGCAAAGAGGGTCCGACGTACCTCATGGCCAGTAGTTCCCTGCAGAGAACTGGGGGACTTAAAATGTCCCTCAGAAACTTAGAAACTTTCCTACGTTCGACTTCCGAGGTGCGAGCGTGTAAGTGGCTGGGAGGGCCACGCTAGAGTTCACTTAAGAGGAAAGAGGCAAGAAGTGCCAGGGCCGAGTTCCGGCTGTCACTCCGCCCTGCACACCCACAGAGCACCCACAATACCGCACGTCCGCGATATGCAAATACGGTAATTAGCTTTACATGTTACTGCAAACACGTAATGCGAGCCGTGGGCCCCGCCCCACTACTGGCTCGCCAGCGCCAGAACCCAGGCCGGGAGGGGAGGAGGCGAGTGGGAAGGGGGTGAGGAAGGGGTGAGTGTTGGTGGAAGAGGGAGAGGTCAAGTCAAGCCGTGCATATCCCTGCCGTCCCCCAATCCCCCTTTCCTTCGAGACTTTCTGGTGCCAAAGTCTGTCAAGAGTGCCTCTCTCCCAGCCACCACACACACCCTCATCTACTCTCCCGGCTTCAGATTGCTACCCTGAGCGGCCCAGAATGGCTTTAATGATGATTTGTCGTGAGACGCCACAGGGAGCCTTCCTCAGGAGCTGGGCCGTTGGTCGAGGTTGATGAGCGCCTCCTCTCGCCTCACCCACGTCGTTGCCGCCACCAGTTTAACTCACGTGTTAATGAGTCTCTCCTCGCTGGGATTTTCCTAAACCCACGCAGTGTTCCCACCTTAACACTTCCGCAGTACACATCAATAACTGCTGCCACCCAGCCCTTTATGGAGACTCTGATACGGGGAATAAACCTAGCTTCAGCCTAATGGCAGGAGATCCCCCAACCCCACCACCCCCCCCGGCGGAAGAAGATGCCAAGCCACACCCGCCGGACTTCTCGACTGTCTTTTGTTATGGAGTGAAATGTGAAGCTGTTAGCGGCAAGTGCATAATCAAGCGACTCATTCCAAGATAAACCACTTCTCTTGATTGTATTTTTGTGGCCACACTTGAGTGTAAGCGTCCCGACCATTTTACTGGGAATAAATATGTTTACTGTACGCTTTATTTTTCTCGGGGGAGTGTTTATCTGAGTACATTGTCTCACAATAAGTTTCATCGTGTTCTTTTTATCTTACAAATAAGATGATTTCATTATGCAATGAAAATGTTCTTGTGAATAGAGAGAACTCTCTTTAGTACACTACATGATGACGTTTCTGTTTGGCAGTCACGTTAAGAAACGAAAACCAGATGTCTGGAGAGATGTAAACATCAAAAAGTGACATTGCCAATGAGGATTGATAAGAATGTATAATAATCACATTTGTGCATAATGGGGAGAGAGTTTTGCACTCGTGTTGCCCCGTCTCATAACCCATTACATATAGTACATATGTAGCATATTTTCATTCTTATGTAAATGCACATACATCCCAAACTAAGCCAGGTGCCCATGTATCGATCAGCCCCGAGGAGAGGATGAACACCTGGGATTGGCTATGGGCCTCCTATCGCCCCCAGAATTTGAACCCGGGCAGGCCCTTGCGTGAATCATAGTCAGCCACGCTAACCACGACACCACGGAAGCCCATGAAGTAAAATGCGATACTCCACGTGACAGACGGGAATACTATACACTGTGCCACCGTGTAAATGAATAAATGAATAAATAAATAAAGGTTTATTGACTTCAAGCAACCATTCGGCTGAAAATACCGAGTTGACGAGTCTCATAACTAGGGAATCATGGTAGTGAGTAGTTACTCACAAAAGAGCACAAGATCAAGGTGGGGGGCTGGATACGTCTGCACTTTGGATGAGCACATGAGTGAGGTATAGCTACATAACACACAATATATTAGGGAGCCAAGTTTATGGTGCATACATTGTACATTTAGTGGTGATTCGCTGGATATTACTTGCTGTAAAGTTACATACAGGTCGAATTGCAATAGTATTGTGTTGACATACATTATGTATTTAATAGTGAACATTAAGTGATGTAAAGTTACATACTGGTTAAATTGCTGTAATATTGTGTTGACATGTATTATGTATCTAATGGCGAACATTAAGTGATGAATATTTTCACGTTGGTTATGTTACGGTGATGTAGCAGTTGACATAAACATAACTATGAGAAACATAAGCTATTTGCTTCCTTTGCTGTGTACCTGTTCATTGAGTGTTTATGACATTCGCAGTGTGTGTGTGTGTGTGTGTGTGTGTGTGTGTGTGTGTGTGTGTGTGTGTGTGTGTGTGTGTGAGCCTCCCAGATATGCAATATTTCAACTTTGTACCAGGTATGATTTATCGACCAACCCCAAGGGAAGGATGAATAGCTGGGAAGCCTGTGGGCCGACTGCCGTGCCCGGGTTTCGAACCCATGCAGGCCCGACCCATGGCTGTTCCGTGCTGACTCATGGTCAGTTAAGCTAACCACTATACGACTAGGAGCCTTGTGGGGAGAAGAATACTACACACGTAACTTCTGCATGCTGCAGAAGGCGACGAAGAGGGGCGGGACCAATGAGCTGGAAATTCTCCCCTCCTGTATTACTTGCCAAACGAAGGAACAGAGTGAAGAGCCAATTGAGGATCTTTTTTCATCTGAGGTTCTTTCATCTGTACTGGACGCTACCCCACTCACCCAGGAATTAACTTACATGCAAGATATTAAGAGACAGGGAACACGATTTAATAACTCGCTACCCATGTATAGCAGATAGCATAGTGGAGAAGGAATGGCCAGGAGGGATGTGTAGGGCAAAGTGGAAGGAAGAGAGGGTGTTGTGGAACGCGACAGTGTGGATACAGGGTGGAGCAATGTGTTGGTATGTAGTGGTTGGGGTAATGTGTAGTGGCTCGGGTAATGTGTAGTGGCTCGGGTAATGTGTAGTGGCTGGGGTAATATGTAGTGACTGGGGTAATGTGTAGTGGTTAGAGTAATATGTAGTGGCTGGGGTACTGTGTAGTGGTTAGATTAATGTGTAGTGGCTGTGGTAATATGTAGTGGCTGGGGTAATGTTTAGTGGTTAGAGTAATATGTAGTGGCTGGGGTAATGTGCAGTGGTTAGAGTAATGTGTAGTGGCTGGGGTAATGTGTAGCGGCCGGGAAAACGTGGATAGAGTTGCTTAGTTTGGAGAAGGCGAGACAGTATGAAGTGTGTGTGGCAGCGTGAAAGAGGCGAGGCAATATGAAGTGTGTGTGGCAGTATGGAAGGGGTGGGTGTGTGAGATGGTCAGGAGCGAGGAGTCTGCTGTATGTTGAAAATGAAGTCAGTCCCCATGGGAAGGGCTGTGTGTGGAAGGGGTGGGGTTGTGTGTGGAAGGGGCGGGGTTGTGCGTGGAAGGGGAGGGATTGAGTTAAAGGGATAGCAGTTGCGTGGAAGCGGGCCGGGCGGGGCTGGGTGAGCAGGAGGGGAGACAGGAGGGGTAGATATAAGCAAAGACATCGACAGATTGTGGAGTGAGGGCCCACACGACAAACGACTTCAGTCAAGCGTGCCAGACACCACAGACAAATTATTGTATAAAGTGCTTAACCAGCGCTCCGCAGGAGTCACTAATAATTCCCTCTATTAAATGGCATCCCACAGGGTAGTGTCTTATCTCCAACACTCTTCATTACTCACACAGGTGTCGTCTCTCATCCAACGGGAAACTTGTGTATGGACATCTACTACAATACTAGTGTCAGACAACTCAGTCTCAGAACACAATTCTAGTAAAGCCAGAGGTATCCAGAAGAGACAACTTTAAAAAGAAATAAAGAAAAAATCTAAATGAATTCTAGCAAATTGACCACACTGGCAATATGAAGAATAAACTCACATGAAGAATATAGCCACATGACATCAACATAGAAGGAAGTAGTACAGTACATCAGAAGTGCTGCAAACTCCTGGATCACTCACTAACATCATGAAGTTTGTTGGTAGGTCATAACAACAAAAGAACCACCCAAGAATAAGTGGCCCTGATCCTCTGTATTGTTATGGCATCTTCCGGAGAGCCAAAAATTACATCTGGTAAAATCTATGATCAATCGTATCTTTACTTATCTTCTTGTCTCCAAAGCTCGCATACAGAGGTTACAGAGTATACAGAGCACAAAGTACTCCTACATCAAAGCACCAAGGAACAACATGAACAACAAAAGTAGCATGAAACGTATAGCAGAAGGTCACAGGATAACAAAAACACAAACTATGGACGTAGGAGAGACCTTGATAGCAGCGGTCCAAACGTGAAACACCCTTGGCTTCGACAGAGCCTCAAAACACTACGGGAACCACCAGCCATCCTTCATTTCACCCAATGAACAATGCTTACCTTACCTTAGCTACTTTTCCTCCCTTCCCTTAACCAACAAGAAACAACATCGTTACACCCAAGACAGCTGGGCGTTTATAAAAAGCCACCAAAAAAAGAAAAACATGTTTCCAGATGATTTTCCTATACATATTACAAACCCTTCATCACATGCTTACACGTACTCTTTAAACTCTCCCTTCCATTTCAGAATTTAATCCTCTCTTGTCCTTCCACATCCGTTCTCTCCAACCACCTTATTAGAAAATCGAAAGGTGTGGAGCGTAGCCTCAGGTGTGCTAATATAGCTCTGAAGCCTTTCACCTCTATCAAGCCTATCACGCGCCACATCACCCCTCACACCACATTCCTCAAGCAGATGAATCCAAGAGAGTCTGGAGGTCCCCAGTGCCCTATGTTGAGGGTCGACCCACCCTTCCATACAGCCAGGCAATCTCCCTCCTACTCAGGGAACTACCAAACCAGATTGCCAGCCAGGCAATCTGTTAACCTGCCACCTACCAGTCTGCCTATCAGCCATCAAATGAGCCACCAACAAGTCTAACAACAAGCTAATGATCTAAGTACCCAAGCAACTGATTTCCCAGTCATCTAGCCTGACTACCAACCAGTTAGCCAACTAACTAAACAATCAACCAACGTGCCTCCTAACCAGCTAAACAGGTAATCAAGCTGTTTTTAGATTCTACACAGAACTCTATCGCAAGCGTGGTCCCTTGGTAACGAATGACCATAAAGAACACAACGTGTTAGGGATACTACACAACTGGGCTAACACAGTGACACCTCTCCCATGCGGCTATGAACTCCCTAAACGCCCAGCAGCGAACGGCAAAAATGTCAAACCAGCCTACGACGTAACGTTGGGAACAGCAGATCACATTCATGTTACAAGAGCTATAAGCACAGTTACTGTACGAAACATGGGAGCCTTCCATACCAGGCTCCCCTGCATTACTGTGCCGTCTACAACTATACAGAATACTACTATAGTCTCCTCCAGCAGATGACCTTGTCATAGATCATCAGGTCTATGTTGACTGGTACTCCCACCTGCTTCCATGTCCTCTCCAGCAGACAGACTTGTCACAGACCATCAGGTCTTCTGTTACCGGGTCATCCTATGTGCTTCCACGTAACCAAAACGATATCAAGGTGATATCTCACTCCAAATCTGGCCATACACACTATCGTTCATCGCTTCCATAACCAAAGTGATCGTGATGTAACGCCATATGAATCACTGTTATCATGTTCTAAATCTGTTCTGAATCACTGTTATCATGTTCTAAATCTGTTCTGAATCACTGTTATCATGTTCTAAATCTGTTCTGAATAACAGTTTATCATCAGATTACGTTTCTCCATGATCTTTTTTCTCAAACATTTTCCAGTATGCAAATCTAGCGTCACTGTGAGACTTAAAGAATTTGGAAGTACACTGAACAATGGATTCACAAAATTCCCAGCAAATATGTAGAATGAAAATCAGATTATTCATATCATGTTCATATGATAATGACATATATTTTCTTGGAATGGAACATAGAAATCAAAATTATTTTGAATACTTCTGCATAGATACATGAGACACAGAGAGATCCAGTGGTCCTTAAACAGGTCCATTGTCTCCAAGGACTAGGTTACTATGCTACATGTCTGTACCCCACACATTGTCAGGTTACTATGCTACATGTCTATACCCACACCTTTTCAGGTTACTATGCTGCAAGTCTGTACCCACACATTGTCAAGTTACTATGCTACATGTCTGTACCCACACATTGTCAAGTTACTATGCTACATGTCTGTACCCACACATTGTCAGGTTATTATGCTACATGTCTGTACCCACACACTGTCAGGTTACTGTACTATATGTCTGTACCCACACATTGTCAGGTTACTATGCTACATGTCTGTACCCACACACTGTCAGGTCACTGTACTACATGTCTGTACCCACACATTGTCAGGTTACTATGCTACATGTCTGTACCCACACACTGTCAGGTTACTGTACTATATGTCTGTACCCACACACTGTCAGGTTACTGTACTATATGTCTGTACCCACACACTGTCAGGTTACTATGCTGCATGTCTATACCCAAACACTGTTAGGTTACTATGCTACATGTCTGTACCCACACATTGTTAGGTTACTATACTTCATGTCTGTACCCACAAACTATCGGGTTACTATGCTACATGTCTGTACCCACACATTGTTAGGTTACTATACTTCATGTCTGTACCCACAAACTATCGGGTTACTATGCTACATGTCTGTACCCACACACTATCGGGTTACTATGCTACATGTCTGTACCCACACACTATCGGGTTACTATACTACATGTCTGTACCCACACATTGTCTTGATCAACAAATCTTTATATCATTTATATCATTAACCCACCAGCCAGGTAATCGGTAATCACCCAGCTTTCTTACCAACCACTCACTGACTTAACCATCCAATCAGCCAGCTTAATTCCACGCTTGCTAGCCAGCTGATCAGCCAATCAACCAGCCACTCGGCAGTTTCCTCAGCCACTCAACCAACTCAGTAACCAATCAAGAGGTCTGTCAGTGAACCACACTACCTACCGCTGTGTTAATCATTCAGTAAGACAGCAAGTCGAATACCCAGTCATCCTCTTAGTTACCCGGTCATTCAGCCAGTCTGTCAGCTAGCCAACCAATCAGCCAGCGCGCCAGTCAGCTACCTAATCATTCAGCTAGCCTGTCAGCAAGCCAATCAGTCAGCCGAGCAACCCGTTATCAGGCGCACCAGTCAATTACCCAGTCATTCAGCCAGTCAGTCATTCAGCCCACCCACAACTAGCTAGCTGGCCAGCCAGTCAAGCGACCAGCCACTCGACCAGTCAACCAGTCACTTGGCCAGTTGGAGCGTAGTCTGCCAGCGCCCAGCCCATCTCCCTGACCCATCAATACAACAGGCACATAATACATTTATGACGGTCATCAGTGGATCTATTGGTTTTCACGGGTTTTATTCGATCCGGAAACAGCGACCTTTCAGACGGAAATGAAACTAATTTCAAATGCAGTTTTACTGCTGGTGATGGTGTGATGGGAGGCGCCAATGAAGGTGAGGGCCGGGTTCATTTACCGCAGTTATTAGCTGATAAAACTGGCAGTATCTATTCCGTGTGATGAGGCACCTATGGCCTTTGCTTTACCTTGTACTGAGGAATTACATTGTCATCATCCAGTATTCTCTCTCTCTCTCTCTCTCTCTCTCTCTCTCTCTCTCTCTCTCTCTCTCTCTCTCTCTCTCTCTCTCTCTCTATTCATACGTTTTCCTTATCTATTCATGATTACCCCAGACCACCTTCTATGACAGAGTCCTGGCGTTGTCCCAGACCTCTTTCTAAAAGTTCCTGACGCCCGAGACGGAGGCATTCCAGAAGCAGGGAAATATAGATGCCTTTGGAGTAAAAGGTTCTTTGAAGAGACTATGCTTCCAATGATACAGCCTCGTCAAAGGTGACTTTTCATAATTCACTGTGTAATCTCGAACAGGCGTAGTCCGATAATAACCTGTGTTTTTCTTATGAATAGCCACACACACGATCGCATACAGGCACACACACACACACACACACACACACACACACACACACACACACACACACACACACACACAAACAAACAAATCACTAACCTAGGCCGTCATACCATCTCACACTCTATTCCACCACCTCACAACTACTGACATTCCCTCACATTATGCCTTAACTTCTCATATAAACTCATAATTTCACATTATCTTGCCAGTCTTCACATCACCTCAAGTTCCTTCACATCATCTCACAGTCCCACTATCCATCACCTCATAGCCCTTCACACTACCTCACAATCCACCTATCCAGTACATCACAGCTCCTCACATCACCGTGTTCCAAACCTCATTACACACCTCAAAAATTATCACGTCACTACACCTCTCGTGCACATGATACCACAGTGCCTTATACCACCTCAAACTCTCACAAATCACCTCACAATCCCTCATAACACCTAATTTCAAAGTAGTTTGGAATACCCACCCTACCAAGTGTTAATGACCAACATTCTGTTATACCCTTTATACCAGTGAGATGCTTCTCCTAATGAACACAATTTCCCTATCGTCCCTGATACGAATTGATGCATCCTGACACTAACGCCTCTATCAAGTGTTGGACTAAAGTCTTTCTCATAATCTTTAACATCTCAGTCCCTCATACTTGACTCCTCATACTTCTTCCAAGGAATAATCTTTGGCACCACATTCCCTCATAGTTGACTCCTCATATCGCCTCCAAGACACTTACAAAACCTCGTTCTCATACTTCAGACACCAAGCTCAGTTCCTCCCTATCCCTCCACAGTGCATCACAGCCTCCAGTACTACACAACAACTTTCTCCCTCCCTCCCGTGTCCTCACATTCCCCCGGCCACAGAGCCAGCACCATCAGACGTGGTGGTACAGCATCAAGGTCCGCTGTCATGGGCAGAGCTTAGCTAGTCTGTAGCACACCATCTCGAGCTTTAAAGTCGAGATACAAGAGAGAAGAACCAAGAAACTGAAAGAAAAACTTATAGTCCAAATTTCTGTACTTCCCTTAAGATTTCCATCCTTCAATCTTAGTCTCATGCCAACCAGGAGTGGTTGATGAACTTGATGGGTCTGCGGCAAGCCAAACGTCGCTTGACATAAACACGACCTTTCCTGACACCTTCCTTCCACACACAGTTGTGCTGTGGGCACCTGGCACCTTCACTTGGTGTATGACCTAACTACGTCAAAGATGCCGTCTAACTGCATCAGTGATGATGGTGGTCGCTGGCACAACAGCCTATAGAAGATTACATTACGTTCACATAAATAATTTCCAACTGACGAAAGCGCCAGTGGCGTTGAGTGAATATTTTCAATAGATCTTAGCTACCGTTTCAAGTCCTGGCGTGAGTCCCCACAGTCCTACCGAAGAAATGCGGTTGATGAATGTTCAGAAAAAACATTTTTCCTTCATTTGCCAGTATTTCTGTCTTTAATCTTCTAGGTGAACCTTCATCCTTAAGGGAAGTCAGACATGTAAAATGATAAGCCAAAACTGTAGGAGAAGAGAGCTCTCAATATAGAACCAGAGGTCGCTTCCCTTCTCGTATATTAATAAAAAGAAAGAATCCGAATGATTTTCGTCATTTGGTATAAACTTGTGGCAATATGATAGGCAGCTAGGACTAAGAGGTAACACTGTGTTACGAAGAGAGTCTTTTGGATGGAGTTGGAACACTCATGGAGAAAGAAAACGTATTAGAAGTTATGGCTTAGGTGGACAGTCGTCTGGAATATGTTAAAACTACTTGACTGAGCTTTCCCCCTCAACGTCCTTGCCTGAAGCTACCCCTTACCTTCAGCCACCCAAATACTTTAGGGAATTCTATTTCCACAGAATTCAGTTCTTTAAGGAAAGGATTCGACTTTTTTTTTTTTTTAAAAAAAGGCAACATTTTCCTCCCAACAATAGCTTCAGTATGAAATGAACTCAGAGCAAAAGCCGAATCAACAAGTACCTGTGGTTTGCTTCAGAACCATTAGCTCGAACCTCCTAAACAAGACCCGCTCATGAATAAGTGAAATGAGGAACAAATAATACAAGCGAGGCTGGTCGCCCTCGACGACAAAAGTGGATATATTCCAGCCTGGTTACGACCTGACACTTATTTCACACCGTGAAGTCACACACACACACACACACACACACACACACACACACACACACACACACACACACACTACACAGATTATAGGACGCATACGTCATAAATCACAAAGGAAAAAAAGCACAGAAACAAAAGAATCCAGCAGAATACCTGGTTCAGAAGTTAAACATTCTCTAAGACACGTAAACTAAGTATACACACGCCTCAAGAATTTCTGAAAAAACATACGCAATCAAGCGTATGCCACGTACAGAAATTTACTGAAGTATACATTAGAGTTATCATATGACGTACAGAAACTGAAGGACAAACTAGAACAAAATATATCTGATACTTTACAAGAAATACAGAGAAGAGTTGTTGCACTTCCTAAGCTACATAGATTAATATGGAGGTACAGCTATGAAGACTAACGTACATGAAAGATACAGAAACTATAAATGTATCCAGTACATAAATTGCGAGACATACACACTACAGAGGGTATGGAGAACATACAGTACAGGCAAGACATACATAAAGCAGAAGGTATGGAGTACATACAGTACAGGCAAGACATACACACTACAGAAGGTATGGAGTACACACAGTACAGGCAAGACATACATAAAGCAGGAGGTATGGAGTACATACAGTACAGGCAAGACATACATACTACAGAAGGTATGGAGTACATACAGTACAGGCAAGACAGGCAAGACATACGCACTACAGAAGGTATGGAGTACATACAGTACAGGCGAGACATACGCACTACAGAAGGTATGGAGTACATACAGTACAGGCAAGACATACATAAAGCAGAAGGTATGGAGTACATACAGTACAGGCAAGACATACACACTACAGAAGGTATGGAGTACATACAGTACAGGCGAGACATACACACTACAGAAGGTATGGAGTACATACAGTACAGGCGAGACATACACACTACAGAGGTATAATAAACGCACAGTACAGGAGGGTCATATATACTACAGAAGCTATAAGGTGCATACAGTACAAACATACAAACAACAGAGGGTATAAGGCACACATAGTATAGGAAAGACATACATGCCACTGAGGGCGTCAGGCACATACAGTAGAGTCACGTAGAGTCACACACACCATGATATAACTACAAGATACATACAGTGTTAACTAGATAACAAGCATACAGTATAAAGGCCAAACACAACAGAAACACCATAAGACGTAAATATGACAGAAACTGTTGAGTAAACCAACACTTCAAGCACAAAGAGCCACATACAAGGAGACAGTATATGGCTCATACAGATACTAGTGACAACAGACACCACATACACAGGTCATCATAATCTTAAGACAATCACGACTTCTAACACACTCGTAATGACCTTAAGTGCTTTTGTGAGAGACGAGGTTTATGAGGTTTCTGCGGTCCTTGGTAATGTTTAGTTGCCTGTGAAAAATAATGCTGATATTTCTGTCTACCAGGAATTTATAATTGACTTCTATAAGTGAAAATCTTTTAAGTGGTTCAGATATGCAATTCATCTATGTTTGTCCAGCCAGGTCAGGGTTGTGCTGCCAGACGTGCTCACTGTACGTATGATCGATGAATCTTTCTTGCTTGACGTATGAGCAGGGTCAGTAAGGACTATGGAAGACTGATAACCGCACATGTGGAAAAGGAGAGCGAGAATAGGCGAGGAAGATAAGACCTCTGGATGGTAGATCACAGAAAGACGAGACAGAAGGAGGAGAGAATTACCCGTAAGGGTTTTCCGTCATCATCATCATCATGAACAAATGTCCATCGACTCCTGGTCGAGGCGGTCGGCCCACACTCACTCCAAGTGTTCATCCTCTCTTATGGGCTGGTAGGTACAGGCGAGACATGAACACCTCAAAAAGTATATGATACATACGGTTCAGGTGAAGGTATATGTAAATATTGCTTTCTTTGTGTTAGCTGAGACAGAACGGGCAACTGAGGCCCAAATCAAGGCCATCTCGTTAACGATATATATATATATATATATATATATATATATATATATATATATATATATATATATTAGCCTTAACCAGGTACCCATTTATATAGTATAGATAGAATGGCCTTGATGAGAGCATTTAATTACCCAAGTCATCTCAGCTCACGATATAACCAAACCTGAAGCAGTGTCGTCCTTGGCTTGGAGCTTCAGGTTTAGAATCCTCCAAGGTAGAGTACGTCTCGTCCCTTGACCTACTCACCGACTATGACTCAGGTATCTATTCGACCCTTCACACGATAGATAACAAGCCTAGCACCTGCCTGGGTGGAGTTTCTCTGACCCCGACACCCAAGCGGCGTCACACAGGTATGGAAATCTTATTGCTGTATTCTCGTGTAACTGCCTGACTCACCGTCTCTCGCTTGTATCAACACCATAATGATTCCCGGTTGTGATACTGATAATTACATGTTCGAAAAATCTAGGAGGGGCATCATGCAACCCAGTATCTCGTACGCTACAACAATAACATTAACAAAACATGAATATCAATTGCGTTATTAATATTCAGAAGCAAACATGCAATTTTGTTTTCACAAATGCACTCAAATGCACGATAAGTCCACATGCGAATGAATTTCCTCATATATCATTAAAGAATAGAATACACAAATGACGTGCTTCTCCGCCTTCACTGGAATCACGGAGACGACGTGGGACGCCCTCCTTCAGGAAGATACTTTGTGGTTCATGCTCGAACCAGCCTCACGTCTCGCTGTACTGAAGCAGCTGTTCAGGAACCACAACCCAAGCACAATACGGATTTGACTCATGAATTTCAGTCAAATGTGAAATACGTGTAAGAATTCATATTTTTATCTTTTGCTGCTATATACGTCGCATTTGAATACAAAATCTAAATATACGTATAGATTGGGTTGATTTGATGAGCCCGAAATTAATTACAAGTTTTCTGGACTTCAGCTAAGCGATGCGCCATTGGTAACACTGGCGTGACATAAAACTACGACCCGACATCGTTACCAGCGTTCCAGCGTAAACCGCTGCACAGCCCTTGCGCTAATCTACTGACGATGAATTTTTTAATAGCTTGAGCAAGACGGTATGACTCGGGAGCATGATGATGTAAGTCTTGTATATGAGGGCCAGAGCTGTCGCCTGTCCCTTAAGGGTCGGGTCAAAGGTCAGGCCATCATACCCAAGGGTCATGCCGCCGTGCTCGAGCGTTCGTTCTGCTTGCAAACAATGTTGGATCAGCTTCTCCTCCCCTGTGAACAGACCGTCACCAGCATGCACAGAAAATGGTTCCTCCAGAGAACAATGTCTTCTGCAAGCCTGTTCCTTCACCAGATACCATATATATATATATATATATATATATATATATATATATATATATATATGGGAGTGTGGGAGTGTGGTTGAGAGAGCAGAAGAGGGTGTGTTGCAATGATTTGGACATATGGAGAGAATGAGTGAAGAAAGGTTGACAAAGAGGATATATATAATATATATATATATATATATATATATATATATATATATATATATATATATATATATATATAATCTCTTGTGATTACAATTTGTGTAACGGGGAGAAAGTTTTACATTCATTTGCCCAGTCTCTTATCCGTGTACATGTACCATGCCTTTACGAGTATGTAGTCACTTCCATGTACGTATTTTTGTGTGTGCTGTGTATGTGTGTGTGTGTGTGTGTGTGTGTGTGTGTGTGTGTGTGTGTGTGTGTGTGTGTGTGTGCATGTTTTTGTATTCATTTGTGAGAAACTACCTCTTAGACTTAAAATTCTAGTCCAAAGCCAGGAATTATATTCAGTAAGCCTACTGAATATACCCGTAAGTCATGGGAAAATCATTGTCACTCTAAGTTGATTATATTCAAAAGTAAAAAAAAATATGTGGAAAGAGAGAACGTTACCTCCGAGAGCAAAAATGGGTATTGTGTGAAGGAATAGTGGTTCCAACAATGTTGTATGGTTGCGAGGCATGGCCTATAGATAGGGTTGTACGGAGGAGGATGGATGTAATGGAAATGAAATGTTCGAGGACAATATGTGGTGTGAGGTGGTTTGATCGAGTAAGTTATGAATGGGTAAGAGAGATGGGTGGTAATAAAAGAAGTGTGGTTGAGAGAGCAGAAGAGGGTGTGTTGCAATGATTTGGACATATGGAGAGAATGAGTGAAGAAAGGTTGACAAAGAGGATATATATGTAAGAGGTGGAAGGAACAAGGAGAAGCGGGAGACCAAATTGGAGGTGGAAGGATGGAGTGAAAAAGATTTTGAGCGATCGGGGCCTGAACATACAGGAGGGTGAAAGGCGTGTAAGGAATAGAGTGCATTGGAACGATGTGGTATAATGGGGTCGACGTGCTGTCAGTGGACTGAACCAGGGCATGTGAAACGTCTGGGGTAAACCATGGAAAAGTCTGTGAGGCCTGGATGTGGATGGTGAGTTGTGGTTTCGGTGCATTACACATGACAGCTAGTGAGTGAGTGTGAACGACTGTGGCCTTTTTTGTGTGTTTTCCTGGCGCTACCTCGCTGAAGCAAGGGGTAGTGATGCTTTTTCCTGTGGGACGGGGTAGCGCCGAGAATGGATTAAGTCAATCAAGTATGAATATGTACATGTGTATGTATGTATATGTCCGTTTATGCGTATCTATATGTATGTGTATATGTTGATATGTATATGTAAGTATAAGTATGTGTATATGTTGATATGTGTATGTATGTATATGTGCGTGTATGTACGTTTATGTATATATATGTATAAATGAGTAGATGGGCCATTCATCGTCTGTTTCCTGGCGCTACCACGCTGACGCGGGAAACGGCGATCAAGTATAATTTATATATATATATATATATATATATATATATATATATATATATATATATATATGGGGAAGAGCAGTGTGGTTTCAGAAGTGGTAGAGGATGTGTGGATCAGGTGTTTGCTTTGAAGAATGTATGTGAGAAATACTTAGAAAAGCAAATGGATTTGTATGTAGCATTTATGGATCTGGAGAAGGCATATGATAGAGTTGATAGAGATGCTCTGTGGAAGGTATTAAGAATATATGGTGTGGGAGGCAAGTTGTTAGAAGCAGTGAAAAGTTTTTATCGAGGATGTAAGGCATGTGTACGTGTAGGAAGAGAGGAAAGTGATTGGTTCTCAGTGAATGTAGGTTTGCGGCAGGGGTGTGTGATGTCTCCATGGTTGTTTAATTTGTTTATGGATGGGGTTGTTAGGGAGGTAAAGGCAAGAGTTTTGGAAAGAGGGGCAAGTATGAAGTCTGTTGGGGATGAGAGAGCTTGGGAAGTGAGTCAGTTGTTGTTCGCTGATGATACAGCGCTGGTGGCTGATTCATGTGAGAAACTGCAGAAGCTGGTGACGGAGTTTGATAAAGTGTGTGGAAGAAGAAAGTTAAGAGTAAATGTGAATAAGAGCAAGGTTATTAGGTACAGTAGGGTTGAGGGTCAAGTCAATTGGGAGGTGAGTTTGAATGGAGAAAAACTGGAGGAAGTGAAGTGTTTTAGATATCTGGGAGTGGATCTGGCAGCGGATGGAACCATGGAAGCAGAAGTGGACCATAGGGTGGGGGAGGGGGCGAAAATTCTGGGAGCCTTGAAGAATGTGTGGAAGTCGAGAACATTATCTCGGAAAGCAAAAATGGGTATGTTTGAAGGAATAGTGGTTCCAACAATGTTGTATGGTTGCGAGGCGTGGGCTATGGATAGAGTTGTGCGCAGGAGGATGGATGTGCTGGAAATGAGATGTCTGAGGACAATGTGTGGTGTGAGGTGGTTTGATCGAGTAAGTAACGTAAGGGTGAGAGAGATGTGTGGAAATAAAAAGAGCGTGGTTGAGAGAGCAGAAGAGGGTGTTTTGAAATGGTTTGGGCACATGGAGAGAATGAGTGAGGAAAGGTTGACCAAGAGGATATATGTGTCGGAGGTGGAGGGAACGAGGAGAAGAGGGAGACCAAATTGGAGGTGGAAAGATGGAGTGAAAAAGATTTTGTGTGATCGGGGCCTGAACTTGCAGGAGGGTGAAAGGAGGGCAAGGAATAGAGTGAATTGGAGCAATGTGGTATACAGGGGTTGACGTGCTGTCAGTGGATTGAATCAAGACATGTGAAGCGTCTGGGGTAAACCATGGAAAGCTGTGTAGGTATGTATATTTGCGTGTGTGGACGTATGTATATACATGTGTATGGGGGGGGGTTGGGCCATTTCTTTCGTCTGTTTCCTTGCGCTACCTCGCAAACGCGGGAGACAGCGACAAAGTATAAAAAAAAAAAAAAAAAAAAAAAATATATATATATATATATATATATATATATATATATATATATATATATATATATATATATATATATATACATACATATTTATTTACTTAGTTTTTGTCTTATTTATCTTGGAGAGAGAGAGAGAGAGAGAGAGAGAGAGAGAGAGAGAGAGAGAGAGAGAGAGAGAGAGAGAGAGAGAGAGAGAGAGAGAGAGAGAGATTGTATTTATAAAACAACTGATCAACTCCATACCAAACTAAGTCTCACCTTCCTGGTCATCCATCCTGTCAGAAGCAAATATAACAAACCTACACAGCACACAAAACAGTGCACTCAGAACAAACACCGGCCGCCAGACCACCACAAACTGTCCGTAGCTGCATAATGAAACAATACAATCTCTCCTCAGCATAACAGACATTCAATTCCTTGCAACAATATTAGACCTAGGCCCATACAAACTACTCCATAAACTAACCTGCAATCCTGCTTATTCCTACTCACAGATACCCCTCACCCACTAAACCCGACATATACAAGACGTATATCTACCGAAATAACCCGTCAAGCACTGAAGACCGACACTCTAGACCCAGTCATAAATTCCATTCCATCGACTACATCCGGGTAAACCTACCCTCCCCAGACACGTACGAGTCACTTGTTTTATGTCTCCATCCTGGACACCGCCCATCTCTCAAGCATTGCAAACACTGGTTCATCATGTCACAAGGCCGCTCATGTCCCTGGACGCAGCTTCAATACTGAGGAGGCTGAGCAGTGACTCACTCCTCGAGTGTCCTGTGCTCACTCTAGAAAGACACACACAAAACATCACTATATTTTCTGACCTGTGGTCTCGCCAGGTGGAGGTGTCCGGCTTCCTGAGCACTGCAGGAGCCAAATAGACTGGGATTCTGAACAGATACGTGTAAAGAAGAAAGTTATTTGTATGTATGTATATATATATATATATATATATATATATATATATATATATATATATATATATATATATGTGTGTGTGTGTGTGTGTGTGTGTGTGTGTGTGTGTGTGTGTGTGTGTGTATTGACGTTCACTAATTCCCGCGTTTTTCAGGTAGCGCCGGAAACAGACAAAGAAATATCCTCATTCGCTCGCATCTCCTCTGGTCCACAGCTCCAGTCACAGACCCAGACTACGGAGGTGTGCCAGACCTGGACGGTGTAATCACAATTTTTCCGTAACCTTCGGCGTGTAGGTTCTGGCCACACAAATACTGGCGTGTAATTATTCTTTGACACGAGTGAAGCATAACATATGCTCAACTAACGCAGTGGTAAAGAGCAATCCACAGAAAAAGGGAGAGAGTAGAGTCCAAGGATAGGAGCAGGTAAGGTAGAAGGAACGAGTGATAACACATTAAAATTTCTGGAGAATAATTTGCCCCTCGAGAACTTAACTCATCACCATCTCTACTTTTTCTCACTCGAACTCCCACCTCCTCCCTCAGCTGGCTTCCCATTTCAGGTTTTCTCATCCCGGCCCGACGCCCCAGCCACCTCACCACCATCTCCATCACCCACAGACTGATTATTCTTGCCAACTCCCTACCACAAACTCAATCTTCTTACAAGAGTCTTCCTTTTTTATTCTTTTCTTCCTCGCTACAACAACGTTCCAATCCGGGTACTGATGTCCTTTCTGGTGTAGGCTTGGGTCTACGTAAGTGCATTCATATATATATATATATATATATATATATATATATATATATATATATATATATATATATTATCCCTGGGGATAGGGGATTAAGAATACTTCCCACGTATTCCCTGCGTGTCGTAGAAGGCGACTAAAAGGGGAGGGAGCGGGGGGCTGGAAATCCTCCCCTCTCGTTTTTTCTTTTTTTTTTTTAATTTTCCAAAAGAAGGAACAGAGGGGGCCAGGTGAGGATATTCCAAAAAAGGCCCAGTCCTCTGTTCTTAACGCTACCTCGCTAACGAGGGAAATGGCAAATAGTTTAAAAGAAAGAAATATATATATACATATACACATATATATATATATATATATATATATATATATATGTATATATATATATAGATATATAGATATATAGATAGATAGATAGATAGACTGATAGATAGATAGATAGAAAGATAGACAAACATTGAGGGTTTTGAGCTACCTGGCTGTCACACAGATAACCCAGGTGGTAAACAGTTTAATCAGATTTCATGTGTACATTATATGTCTGAGATGGAGACTTTACCGTGACGGTGCCTTGTGAATGGATCAAACAAACGCCTTCCGAGGCCCGAATGTGGGCGGTAGTTGGTTCGTGTCGATAGGATGCGTGACGCATCTCGGGTTCGTGAATCAAGACGATGGTTTAGGAGGAACTATTTTCGTTCATCGTGGCCTTGGGGTTAGGTTAGGTTACGTGGTTGTCACACAGGTGACCCGTTTTTGATTCCGGGGTGTCTAATGGTAAATAGTTTATATATATATTTTTTTCTTTTTTTTTTTTCCAAAAGAAGGAACAGAGAAGGGGGCCAGGTGAGAATATTCCCTCAAAGGCCCAGTCCTCTGTTCTTAGCGCTACCTCGCTAATGCGGGAAATGGCGAATAGTATGAAAAAAAAAATATATATATATATATATATATATATATATATATATACATTCAGAGGCGGGATCCGCACACTTATGTAAGACAAGGACAATAAATATAAGTCTCTCTAAGCAAAGAAAACAATCTCAATAAATGTAAAAAAGCTTGGCTAAAATTTCGGTCACCAGGGAGCAACAGGGAGCAACTGGGGATGGTAGGATGGAGAGTCGAACCCTTGTACACGATCACGATATGTTTGTACTACGTCAGACTCGTGTAGACTCTAGACCTCAGCGGCAAAGTGGCAGCTGGTGGCTTGGTAGTGTTTCATCCCGTGACCTCAACTTTCGCCTCTTTCAAAATCAAAAACACTTGGATGAAAATCTCGTTTATGAAACTGTTCTGCGTGAATTTAGAGAAGGCACAATTAAGCACTCGGCGATTCAGACCACCACAGACAATCAACACAAGAAGATATTTCACGAATTTTGCCGAACAAAAGGCAAAAACAGAACTTTAACAAAAGCCGAATCAACAAATACCTGAGGCTTGCTTCAGAACCATTAGCTCGAGCGCTGCTAACAAGACCCGCTCATGAATAAGTGAAATGAGGAACAAATAATACAAGCGAGGCTGGTCGCCCTCGACGACAAAAGTGGATATATTCCAGCCTGGTTACGACCTGACACTTATTTCACACCGCAAGAACCCAGACACTACACAAATTATACGATATAAACTGCAAATGTGAAAAGACACCTGCGCCACAGGCAGTAATAATACCACAAACGCTTGACTCTAAAGGATTTTTGATACACTACAAAAGGCCATCGGTCACATGTACTGCGGAGGTAATAAGACATATGTTATATTTTCGCTAAAAAAAGGCAAAACGTAACACCGTCTGCAGTTCCAGCCCTCTGTCATAGCTTCCTTTACGACCTCAGCCCTCTCCTAGCCCTTCCCAAACCTTAAGCTTCTTCTAGCCCCTCTACAACCTAAACTCTCGCCTAGCCTCTCCATATCCTCAACTCTCTCCTAGTCTCTCACAATCTCAGCTCTCTCCCAGCCCCTCAGAATTTCTCAGCTCTGTCCTACCGTCCCACAACCTCAGCTTTCCACAAAACCCCATCCCAATCTTAGCTTTCTCCAAGCCTGTACACAACAACCTGATCATCAGACTTGATCATGAGGTGGTGAGAGCTACGAGAAATGCTTCTTTGAAGCACATGATTTGATCTCTTTATTTTTTCAGCCTTGAGGCTCCTCCCTGTTCTTACCGTTCTAGTTTTTGAACAGGGTAGTTTCATCATTCACACTTTACTATGGAATATCCATAACAGTATATTCTCTACATAATACTTGGTACTTCTTCCCAGCTATCATCCTGCAGCTGTTGTTCCGTTGGCAGTGGTGGGTGGGGAGGCATCTTCTGCTTTACCATCCTGTTTCTATCCTTGTGGGCCACACACTTGTGACACTACTACTGTCCTCTAACAAATAAACTCATCGAACATCAGGTCTGCTGTAAAGTCCCTTTCCCATGTACTCACATGTAGTCTTATATACTCACATGTACTCACATGTATACCCGAAACCGTTTCTTAGACCCTTATATAACCTTGGAACTCTCAGCCTCCTCTAACACACTCCACAGCCTCAGCCCACTCCACCTCTAACCCCATCCACAACCACAGCCCTTTCTCAGCTCCTTCTATAAATCTCAGCCACCTCTAACCCCTTCCACACCCTCAGCCCCCTCTAGCCCCCTCCACAACCACAGCCCTCTCCTAGTCCACCAATACGTTCAGCCCCCTTCCAACCCCTGCCACATTACCCATCATCCCTTCCCTCAACACCGTCGATCTTCTCCAGTTCTATCCGCAGCATCCCGTCACTCCTCCACCCTCTCCCCCAGCCACCACAGGTTGTGGTGGCGGTGTTGGAGACTGATAGCTGGAAAGCCCGACTCCCGGGGCGGTCCTCCGTGTTGCTTGCACCACTGCTAGAACATTAGCATCCCACGGGGTAATGGCTTTACAACTCTACTCCTCTATCGCCGAGCATTTCTGTCGAGAGAATAAGGTAATATCCCTACCATCAGAATCCACCACGTACGTAATATCCCCACCGGCGTGGCCCATCACTTGATCATGATCTCATTGATCACCATCGTGTCCTCCCTCCGTCGCTGACAGTTCAGAAAATCCTCATTTACTATTTTGGTATTGAGTACGACATGTAGTCGTTACGTCCTTACGATGCTCTCAGTGTGGTGACCAGACCTGAGGACCGTATTCTAGTTATGGCCTAATATACACTAGTGTACAATTTCATCTATAAGCCAGCAGACACTGTGCCTCCGTCACGTATCTCCCTGGCTGGTGCTCTGGCTACAGGGTTAGGTAGAGGGTCGACTTCAAGGTTCATTTCACACGTACATCTTTGTAGCTCATTACCTGCTAGATACGTGTGTGTGTGTGTGTGTGTGTGTGTGTGTGTGTGTGTGTGTGTGTGTGTGTGTGTGTGTGTGTGGGTGGACTTTAGGTGCCACTGCTCGAGTGAGAACGTAAGCCACAGACACATATGATAAAAAAAAGGATGGAAAGCCTCAAAGAAGCAGCATGAATCAATGTCCAGTGTGCTATGAATCACCTTAAAGATAAACAAACCAAACGACAATCTTGAACACTGGTACCCGACGTTACATACAGCTAGGTTGGTTACCCACGTTACACACAGCTAGGTTGGTTACCCACGTTACACACAGCTAGGTTGGTTACCCCATGTTACACAGAGCTAGGTTGGTTACCCACGTTACACACAGCTAGATTGGTTACCCCACGTTACATACAGCTGGGTTGGTTACCCCACGTTACATACAGCTAGGTTGGTTACCTCAAGTTACATACAGCTAGGTTGGTTACCCCATGTTACGCAGAGCTAGGTTGGTTACCCACGTTACACACAGCTAGGCTGGTTACCCTACGTTACATACAGCTAGGTTGGTTACCTCATGTCACACACAGCTAGGTTGGTTACCCCATGTTACGCAGAGCTAGGCTGGTTACCCACGTTACACACAGCTAGGTTGGTTACTTCATGTTACACAGAGCTAGGCTAGTTAGGTTATAAGTTTGAACAAATATAAAGGACATGAAGATGTACAAATTCATACAGCATATCGGGTTCAGACAAGCGTTATCATATCACAAAGACATGGACAAGGTCCCACGAGTCATTGTATCTGATGATCTTACAGTCAGCCAGCACTGTAATAAACCGCTGCCTTTGCACAGAAGATGGTAGGCTGGATGCTATGACCCTTCCAAGATGAGACAAAAGCACAGATGACAATCTACAGAGCACTCACACTTCCCAGACGAACTAGATTCATCACTACCAGGTCCCTCCTCAAGGGCCAGTATGGAAGTAACAAGCAAGCAAACAATGCCTCACCATGACCCATGAAACAGTGAGCATCGGAGCGTCAACTGAATACATATGGAGGATAAACAAACATAAAGACCACAGGAGATACAGACGACCAGTTCTGAGATACAGCATCAGAGGGAAACACCTTTGAATATCTTTAAACAAGTAGTGGTTCAAGCTCTACTAAGCACCAGGCAGTACACTCTCGTCGTATGGAGGAACCACAACCACAAAAAAGGACAAAGAAAAACATGTTTAGATACACATAAGAAAATAAATTACAATTTGAAACTTTATATTTCTTTTTATATTACCAAAACTTGATTATAGTATAGAACAGGGAGTTGTATGTAATACCTCACAGTAAACAGTAAGAGATTCTAATCCTAAAACTAAGCAGTTCATCAGCCAGTCAGTTGAACACAGCATTGCCTGGAGGGATTCCTGAAGAAATGGAAAGTATCGCTCGCTAAGAAACGGTTACAACGTCCAGTGTCCGTTATCCTTTAACAGTCCACCTTCCCGAAAATTTTAACTGTTTCTTTACACCACTAAATTATTGATCAAGTCTGCCTGTGGCTGCCGGATTTCCCTTTTATTACATTTATGGGAGGGTGAGTGTGTCAGCTCTCTCTCTCTCTCTCTCTCTCTCTCTCTCTCTCTCTCTCTCTCTCTCTCTCTCTCTCTCTCTCTCTCTCTAGGGTACTCTCCTATGGTAGTCTGTATGCTGTTCTATCCTATGGTAGTCTGTATGATGTACTATCTTATGGTATTTTGTTCTATCCTATGGTCCTCTGTAATGCTGTACTATCCTATGCTATTCTGTATGCTGTAATATCCCATGATATTCTGTAACAGCATAGTCTGTTATGCTTGACTGTATTCAGTGAACATACATTATAATGCTATTGGTAACTTGGGAAATGCTTGCCTGTATTCCACAATACAATAGTACATTCTGTAATGCTGTATGTATCCTTGGATGCAATAAGTTGCAATGTATTTTGTGTAACATCTAACTTTACAACACTGTATCTCATAATATTCGTTTATAATGTACAATTATACGTATGATTTACTTTTTCTAATTGATTTACTGAATTATGAAAAGGATCATATATTGTATCACCACCAAGTGTCACAATATGCTATGATGTATTCCATAATGCAGTACTGTATTCTGCAAAAATAACAACTACAGAAGCTTACTGTATTACGGAGGTCTACGCTATGATCAACCAGGCTGTGTAGCGGGGTATAATGCAGGGTTTGTGACGCCAAAGACGCAGCGCATGGACGCAAGGTGAGGGGCATACGTCTGGTTACTGGTGACTCAGAGGCCAGTGTTCGTTTGGTTGGTTGGTTGGCTGGAAAGCTGGTTGGAGCGATGGTTGCTTGGTTGGATAGTTGGTTGGCTGGTTGGTTGGAGGGGGTTGGTTGGTTGGATGGGGTTGGTTGGTTGGAGGGGGGTTGGTTGGTTGGAGGCTTGGTTAGTTGGTTGGTTGGTTGGTTGGTTGGTTGGAGGGGGGTTGGTTGATTGGAGGCTTGGTTAGTTGGTTGGTTGGTTAGTTGGTTGGTTGGCTGACCGGAGGGTTAGTTCGTTGTTGCTTGTTTGGTTGGTTGGTTGGTCAAAGTGTTGGTTGGTTGGAAGGTTGGTTGGTTGGTCGGAGTGTCGGGTGTTTAGTTGGTTGGAGTGTTGGCTGGTTGTTGGTTGACCGAAAGGTTGGTTCGCTATTGGTTAGTTTGGATGTTGGGGTTTTAGGCCTATCAACTCCCAGGGTCATTAAGGCAGTCAACTTAACCTACATCCACCTAGCGGAAAATCCATTATCACCTTCTACATGTATTAAGGATAACTGTAAGACTCGTATGTATGTATAAGGTCCATGTTCTCTGAGACCGAGGAAGACAAAAGCAAAATATAAAATGAAAAAAAACAAATATCAAAGCATACTCAGTCGAGACGAAATGCTCGACAGCTAGACAAGAAATGCGGCGTAAATGTGAGTCTAGCTCTGAGAGAGCGGATGAATGAATCATGAAGGCGAAAGGTGGGATGTAGAGAGGTCAGTGAATAATTCAATGGAAAAAAAAAAACAAATGCAGGCAGACAAAGAAAATAAGTTCACGATTTAGATAAGATGAAGCATTATATGGATACGGAGAGAAGAAAAAATGTATAGATTGGTAGGCTATGATATGTAAACACCTGCGTTTCAATAAAAGACAAAAGATCTGCTTTTTGTTTTCGAATCGCGCCATCCGGGACGCAGTACGATTTGGCTCATGAAAGGTCGAGCAAGTCTTACGCATGCTTGTCTCTCTCATATGACGAAGCTAAAACGAATCACCTGGTTAGAAAGGGAGGAGAAGGGGGGGTTACGAAGTCAAGAGGACAGGTCGTCATAACACAAGCGCCCGTGCCAGGCAAGGAACCTGATCCACGTTCTCATTATTTGGTTGTAGAAGGTCGTCTGCCCTGAGGCCAGGGTGAGAGCCACAGTGGGAGCCAGATCGGGAGGTGGTTCAGCTCCTTGGGGAAGCCTTAACACGACCAGGCTCGCTGACTTAACACGACCAGGCTCGCTGACTTAACACGACCAAACTCGCTGACTTAACACGACCAGGCTCGCTGACTTAACACGACCAGGCTCGCTGACTTAAGACGACCAGGCTCGCTGACTTAACACGACCAGGCTCGCTGACTTAACACGATCAGGCTCGCTGACTTAAGACGACCAAACTCGCTGACTTAACACGACCAGGCTCGCTGACTTAACACGACCAGGCTCGCTGACTTAAGACGATCAGGCTCGCTGACTTAACACGACCAGGCTCGCTGACTTAACACGACCAGGCTCGCTGACTTAACACGACCAGGCTCGCTGACTTAAGACGACCAGGCTCGCTGACTTAACACGACCAAACTCGCTGACTTAACACGACCAGGCTCGCTGACTTAAGACGACCAAACTCGCTGGCTTAACACGACCAGGCTCGCTGACTTAACACGACCAGGCTTGCTGACTTAACACGACCAGGCTCGCTGACTAACACCAATACCATATCCATGGAAAAATGACTGAAGTTATGAAACATTCTGAAGGCGATGCACCGCGCAAGTAAAATCTTTGAACAGGTTGGAGGAAAAGACAGAATAATCCAACACTGAATTATTTATCCGGTAATATGATGCTGCACATTAAACCCGCTTCATCTCATGAATTCGCAGCAGACTTTTCAGCAATACACAGGGCTGTGTGTGGTGACCCCTGAGAAGAAATCGAGTCATACGAGAACTTCTGCAAGATTCTTACGGTATCAGGAAGTGGGAAGAAAACGCTGCGCAGACACACAGGCACTAGACATTAAGCCTTAGCTACAAAAAAATGGGGACGTTTAAAAAAAAAACAAAAATAATGGATGAACACTGAGACCAAGGGACAGAAAATATAATGAGCTGCGACACAGAGAGGTGGAAAGATAAAAATGCAAGAACAAAGGAGAAATCTTATATGACTATCGTAGTAGATACGCAAGAGGATCCATAGTATATGTCTATGATCTGGCGGAAAAAATATAGAAAATAAAAAATTCATATTTCCAACTGTCACAATATTGAATCTAGCTGAAATAAATGCATTAAGAGGAAGGAGATATGCAGCATATTTTGAGGAAGGACGAAAGTTCAAGAAAAAAGGTATATACAATGCGTTATGGTATAACCAGATATACTGCAGGGAATGAAGAAGCAAGATATCCAGAAGCGTCTACATGAATACTCTACACGCTGATGAAATTCCAAATGAAGCGTGAGTCAAGTCAGACTGTGTTGCTTCACTACATCTGGCGGTTGCCACACCACACAGGTCCCGAAAGAATAGAAATGACCAATCATTTGTTCTACACGTGAAAAATAAAGGAGGATAAGACAGAGTGCCAGAACGCCAGAGGAATATCCTTCATGGCGCAGAACGCAAGATATACGAGACACTGAGGCCAAGATGGATGAGAACTATACATCACATGGTTGAACTTTTATGCACTTGGTCGAACATTAAGCTCAACCAAGTTCATAATGTATAGACCATACTATTTCCTCTGTAAAGATCTCTGTATATCTACCACCCTCGCTATATACCTCATCCATATGCCTATCCTAAGTGTGGAAATATCCAGCTTAACCTGGCCTTAAGTTCTTGTAATATTAGTTAACTAGTAACTATCATGACCTCCCAGTTCTGTAATATCTGTAATACCTCAACTATATATTTTCAACCGAATGGCCTCCTAAATACAATAAACATTTATCTGTTTATCTATCTTTATTCACACACACACACACACACACACACACACACACACACACACACACACACACACACACACACAATACAGCTGCTTCAGGTATATGGATATGGAAATATTCAGCAAACTGTTCACAGCGTAAGTTAGGCCAAAACTAAAATGTGCTTCTTAAGTTTGGTCACTACATTGAAAAAGAGGCACAAAGAACTAATTAACAAGGTCCACAGGGGGGTAATAAAAATGATAGCAGAATTAAAAGAGCGGAGTTAAAATGAGAGCTTTAGAAGCCATAAGTTTGTCCACCAGGGAAAAGAAAAGACTAGGGGTGACTTGATCACATGCCCTTCTAGCTTTTAAACCAAGATTATAGATTCCAGAATGAACATTCCCTTAAAAGTTGAAAAGATACAACAATCAAAGGCCATAAAGTGAAATTCGGCAAGAAACGTAGTGAAAAAGTTGTAGAAAACTACTATCATACTATAAGAGCAGCATAGAAATGCAGTAAACTGAGTTATGAAACTGTGAATGCAGACACCATAAAAAGTTTAAAAGTTGTACGATGGTGGAGAAAGTTCATGAGATTGGGCCACCATGAGTGTATGATTCCTTCCTCGTACTGATGTTGTCACCTTCATTCATACGACATCTAATTGCAAACCCATCCACTCCAACCGTTTTGTCCCACTTCATCTCACGCAAGACTTTCATCATCCCTTTTCTTTTCATTAAATAATTCATAACGACTCTATCAGTCCCCATACATCTTCGTCTGAAACACCCTTCATCTGCCATCCTATCATCTAACACATTCAACAGTTCTTCAGAATACTCACTCCATCTATTCACCTCTTCCTTGCCTGTTACTACTTCTTCATCTGCTCCTCTCACCGATGCCTTCATTTCTTCTCATGGTCTCTTCGTATTGTTAACCTCCTACACCTGAGGTTTACCGATATTCTCAATTTTTCATCCTGTCTCTTCATTGCCTTCTTTTCCAGCCATTGCACCTTTCTCTTGAATACCTGTCACTTTCTCTTGTACATCTCCCAATGACTTGTACTCCGTCCTTGCGGGCGACGCCTACACACTCCTCTTTCCTCACTATCAATGTAACTTTCTCATCTCACCTCACTTCCCGCCGCCTGAAAGGCACATACTTCATTTACATATATAAGCAATGATTCCCTGGATACCTTCCATGTCCCACCTACACTCGTAGTCTTGTTTACTCTGAATTTGTCCCATTCTTCACCCAGTCTCTCTTGGTATCTTCTTACACAAGCCTCTCTTCCAAGATCACCCACTTCCACCGCCATCTTCCTCCCCAGTCATTTCCTATCTCTCCAGTGCCACAACAACCATTCTCACTAGCCTCCACCAACAAGTGACCAGATATCCCACAGGATACTCTGGTAGGAATAGGTACGGAGAGAGGTTGTGTTAGGCTGGAAGACTTATCTCACGAGATACAGGGCAAAGTTAGGGACACAGATGAAAACGCTACAGCCATCATCCAGGCTGGCAGTATTATTGTGGCACGGGGTACATCTGGAGACGTACAAGACGACTGTAAACACTTATAAGATATAAAGAACTGAAGTGAATCAATGATCTGTGACAGAGAGGAGCGCATCTGCGCAACATAAAGGGTTAACTACATAATAGTGCGGGATAGTTTCACTGGTAAATGGAGCTTCTGAAGATGATCTTCATTTGAACAGGGTTCGTAGGGTTTTAGACGAAAGCAGGAAACAGGTATGTGCTAAGAGCAAGTTGATCAGCGACTAAGGAAATCACGTCAGTAATGCCAGCTGTGACCGTATCGGGTTGATCAAAGACAGTCCGGGAGGAAATTGGCCTCACAGTCGTACGTTACATTCACCATGCTATCCTGAGCGGAAACATTAATGCATTTTAAACGATCACCAGAACTCTTAACGTCAAACGCGATAAAATAACATCATATCCTCTGTCACACAAGCGTTATGATAGCATCTGCTGAGTCCTGGATAAATTCGGCGGGAAAAAAAATGCACTTTCTGGCCAAGTTGACGATCCCGTGTTTCTGCAAAAAACAGACTTCACAAACTGTGTGGTGGTGTTCATATATATGTACACACCAGAAAACGAAAAGATGACGTTACAAACTGCTGTATTCACTGAACGTTCAATTGATTAATAAGGCTTCCAAAATCATCTTTGGCATGGTGTAATGACCCCTCACACTTTGTGTAGAAGACGATAAAAGCTTGTAGGGTGAAATTAAACCCTGAGTAATTTAACAAGGAAGCGATATCGTGGGATATTTCAACAGCCCCAGCATACACTGAGACATTATGACTAGTGACCAAGAGAAGGTAACAAGTTAACTAGCATGACAGATGATTGCTTCTTGATCAAATGTTCCGAGAACCAAAAAGAGGAGGAATATATATGAGATCTAGTGAAGTCCATAACCAGAGTCTTAATCAGCACCAGTGAGGTCAGTGAAAAAGCTCGAATATAGCCATTACGACATGGTCAGATTCACTGGCAACTGTTGGCTCAATTGCAAAGAAAACGGCGGTATGCTGCGCATTTGTTTATTAGCTAACGTCGATAGACTGCGTTTAGCCTCTGGTAAAGTCAAAATATGGATGGGGTTGAAATAATGTGAAGATACTTAGGGGTTATAACACTTTCCCTTTTAAAAACTAGGTTCATTAGATAGGTAAAGAGGAGTTACAGAATGGGAAGACGAGGTTGGATGAACAAAATCGATAATGACTTAAACAAACCATCAAAACTAACGGAGTCAACTGGTAGGGATCCTCAGGGAGTAGCAGTAACCTCAGAGGCAGAACTATTAGCAAAGACAGGTCAAGTTGGAGATCAGTTGGGGACGAATCAGACAGTATAAGTAGCGGGTTAGCACAGCTACAGGTCAAGTTGGAGATCAGTTGGGGATGAATCAGACAGTATAAGTAGCGGGTTAGCACAGCTACAGGTCAAGTTGGAGATCAGTTGGGGACGAATCAGACAGTATAAGTAGCGGGTTAGCACAGCTACAGGTCAACTTTCTGGTAACTTTTAGGAACAAGGCTGGTTGGGTCCAGGGCGGGGAGGGTCAAAGTAAGGCGGCGAACCCAAAACAGATGGAGAACCGTCTCTATCCCGCTGCTGCACACGACGCAGACATTAACAGTGATAATATAAATACGTGTATATACCGACAGTAAAAAAAAAAAAAAGGCAAATTCAGTCCAGAAATCAACTACGAGGAAAATAAGTTTGATATACACAAATTCCCGGACTGTCATTACGAAATGCGATGAACTTATATCCTATGCAGTTACTGAAAAAAAACGACCATTGTTGTAATCTCAGAAATGTGGGTAAATTCAGAGAATAATCGTCGAGTTATCAGTACCCGGATACAAACTGTTTACGAAAGATCGTTAGTACAGGGTAGGTGGTGGAATTTTGATCTACGGTGATAACAATCTAAGTGTTATTATGATAAGCAAAGTAGACACACACACACACACACACACTTACGACTCTCTTTATATTGACATCACCGACAAGTTCAAAAGTAAACTACGTCTCGTCTTTATTTACAGACCTCCTAAGCAAAAAGTAGACGACGATAAGATAGTGAACAGTTAACAGGTCATGATAACAGGAGACTTCAATAGTCCAAACATAAACAGGAACACGTTAACAGGTGATCGAGAGGGAACGAGACTAAAGGAACTAATTGAAGACGATTTTCTAGAACATTTAATCAAAAACCAACTTAATCAACTCTTGCGAAGTAGGCGAGAGTTTGTCAAACAGCGATCACAGTTTGATTAGATTTGAGATAAATTTAGATCTTGAAATAAATGGCAAGAAACTCTTGATCCCAGATTATAGGCGAGCGAATTTTGAAAACAGACACGAAATTCGCGGTATAAATCGACGAAACTTTTTGACGTTTAATCATCAGAGGAAATCTGGAATAATTCTAGAAACACAGTACTCGAGAGTGAAAAGAAATATATTCCACGAATTACGAAGAGAACTTGCAATATTTCAAAATCATGAAGGATAAATAGGAGAATAAAAGGATTCATTCGCCAAAAAGAGAAAAAATATAAGAAACTCAAATCAAAAATTGATCCCATCCCTTAAATATCTGGCATACGAAAAGAAGCTAAAACGGTTGGATCTCTTCTCTCTTAAAAGAAATAGACTTCGCGGCGACTAAATCCAAGTGTTCAAAATTAGGAACAACTTCGATAAAGTAAATCACGAACATCTTTTCCAAATACAAGAAAATACTGTTACCAGGAGAAATGGAATGAATCTCAAAGCTAAAATATGTAGTATGGACGTGGGAAAAACCTTCTTTTCCTATAGGTGTGTTGAACACTGGAATAAGTTACCGTCAGACGTAGAGAATGCTAAGACTATACATTCCTTAAAAAGTCGTTTAGACAAATATTCTATAAATTCAAGTGTACTCTGAGAAAAACGCCAGAAATAAACTGTATAAACGAGAGCGGTAACGGGAGCACTAGAGGGTTAATGTGCAGCAGCGGGGAATCGGGGATAGTTTAAGAATCTGCTGAGCGGAATTACATTTTCTTGTCAAGTTAAAATCCTTTATTGATTTTACCAGACAACCCACTCGTGGGCCAATCAGGCCTCCTGTTGTCTGTCTATCTCATGTAAACTCTTATGAAACGCAGGAAAGATTATAAATGGAATTTAGGAGGTAATACCCAACAATGTGAAAACGAGAACCCTAGATACTTCTGTAAATCCACCAGAAACAAGACACAATTGGCCCATCATCAAATGATAATGTAACACTGACTTGCAACAACAAAGAGATGGCTTCCCTTCTAAACAATTCTTTCAAAAATTTCTCCGACATACCACAGGGATTTTTTCTTTTTTTCCTAAGCACCAAAAGTGAAAAAAAGAATGGACATTACAATTATTGTAAGCCACGAAATACTTGAACATGCAAAGTTAATCCGTCCAAATCAACTGGTCCAGACGACATCCCTCTCATGAATACTGGAAGAAGGTCGCCCGCGAAGAGTTCTTTCGATCACCAAAATATTCATCAAATCATTGCCGGAAGGGAAGTGCCTGATGACGTAGCATCAAGGCTTAGAAAATTGAGACTGAAAATGTATTTTGAACTATCATCCCAAGAGCTTTACTTTTATTCTCGGTAAAATGTCAGAAATAACAGTTTGAGACAAAGCAGTTAGCTTTCCATAGTAAAAAAAATAGCCTAATAAGCAACTGTCATCATGGTTTCCGGATAGAAGTTCATGTTTAATGAGTCTGAACCAGGTCATGTGAAACGTTCAGGTCATGTGAAACGTTCAGGTCATGTGAGACGTCTGGGATAAATCATGGAAAGGTGTGTCAGGCTTGGATGTGGATAGGGAGGTGTGGTTTCGTTGCATTACACATGCATATATATGTCATATATACATCACTGGGACTCACAAATGTCCTCTGTGGTTATACATTCGGACTTTTGTGAGGCCTTCGATAAAGCGCCACATAAAAAGATCGCTAACTAGAAAATGCTTAGCATTAGCTCAGCTTTGAATACATGAGACCCATTCATGGCTGATGAGAGCTTCACCTTGCTCGATGATCTATCCCTGGGGAGGCAGCCTTCCCTCGGCTCACCGTGTTATCTGGATCAGGTCACACTTCCTGTATGTGTTCCTTCTCGAGAGTCTAGTTTAACCTCAGTTCCTGTATTCCACGAAGACTGGACCATCACAAAAGCAGAGTTATATCTGGTTTTCATTTTCCTGATGGTGACCCCCCCCCCAACACACACACACACACACACACACACACACACCTGACATACATTTATATTCCGTTCAATCACAACAGAATTTCTGCATCTCTAGAGAAGTCTTCAATTATTCATATGAATCTAGCTCACACCCTCCAGTCACCTTGAATGGACAATGACTCCCACTGAACAAAACGCTGACTATTCTCGGTATCACATACGACACACATATGACATTCATTCCCAACAGCAACAGCATCAACACAAAAGCAACACACAAACACTAACTGGCACCAGATTTCAACAAGAGAAAGAATCCCAAATATTCACTACAAACAATTCAACCGGTCCACTCTGAACTATACTTGCTTTTCCTCCTTCTCGAAGGTAAATATAACAAAGCGACATACCACAGAAAATAATGCACTTACAACAATCATTGGCTGCCTAGCAACAACAAACATTCAGCAACTGCACAACGAAATACAGAACCCTTCATTACAACCCCACTTCAACATAACTCCCAACCTTTCTCACCCAAACCACTCCACAGTTACCCACCAACTCCCAAGAAGAGAGAAAAAAAAGCTTTCCCCTGCCTGGTACTTCAGCAACTTCTACTCACAGATTCACCGAACTCTAGCAACAAAGCATATACACACTGAGATAACCCGTCAAGCACTGAACAACCGTCCTCCTAATTCAATCTTAACCTACATCCCGCCAAACCATACACTCATCAAAAGCTGCACTCCCTAGACAAACACGAGTCACTCTCCCGTTTACGTAAAGGACATCACCCATCCCAATACCTTTCTTGCCCAAGATGCAGCTAAGACAGCGAACACGCCAAGATCTTATTAATCATTTGCCCTCTACTCTCCTACAAACACACACGACACTTCATAAAAATGGTCGCCACCAGAGGACATGACTGGTTTCCTGAGCGCTGCAGGAGCTCCATAAACTTAGAAGGGACTGCTGGGGCTGGAAGTACATACACACACACACACACACACACACACACACAAAGTAGCGCAAGGAAACAGACGAAAGAATGGCCCAACCCACCCACATACACATGTATATACATACACGTCCACACACGCACATATACATACCTATACATCTCAACGTATATATATATATATATATATATATATATATATATATATATATATATATATATATTCCTATGAGTCCACGGGGAAAATGAAACACGAAAAGTTCCCAAGTGCACAATCGTGTAATAATCACATCATCAGGGGAGACACAAGAGAGGAATATAACAGTCAGTTTATATACATTGAAGAGACGAAGCTAGGACGCCATTTGGTAAAAATGGCGTCCTAGCTTCGTCTTTCATGTAATGATCATATCGTCAGAGGAGATACAAGAGTGAGACAGAAGACGTAGAACAGTCAGTTGATATTCTAGGAAGAGACGTAGCTAAGAACTCATTGGTAAACAAGCGTTTCCCGATGGTAGTTTTCGGGTTGGTGTATTCGGGTCTGGCATCATGCCTCTCATAAAAGCATTATTATGTAGACAAGAAAGGAACTGTTTACAAATCTTGCCTACGACGAAGCTATCCAGTTTGCATAGACCTTCACTAATATTAATGTTACAATCATTTGTGTATTCAATAATAGAAGTCTCAAGGATATTTCTTGTGGTAAAGGAGTTATAGTTAATAACTGAATTGGCGTTAATCCAGTCAGTACAACGGTCATAATCTCTAACATGATTAAACAAAGCATTTGATTCTTGTCCTGTTCTTACATCATATTTATGCTACTAAAGTCCAATATAAAGATCACTACCAGTATGCCCAACATAAAACATATGACAACATTTACAATGTATTCTTTAAACACAACCTGCAGAATTTTCTGGTGAGTTTTATATTAAGATATTCTTTAAAATATTGCAGTTGCTTAAGGCTACATTTACATTAAAGGATTCAAGTAGCCTGGGAAATACTGCAAAATTGTCACTCAGAGGGAGAACGAAAAGTTTCTTGGTATTAAGGGGAGGTTTGTGTTTAACTCTCTAAGATGATTTCTTTGCCAACTTAAGGGATTTCTCAATGAAAGATCGAGGATACTTTAACTTGAATGCAACAGAATATATCTTCTCAAACTAATCATCAATATATTCTGGACTGCATATACGTAATGCACTAAGGAACATCGACTGGAACGATAATTCAACTGTCATGCTGAGGTGAGTAGTAATGGATATATGAACAAACATTGGTGGGTTTTCTGTATATGCTAAACTAAACATGTTTCCACCCCTATGGATCATGCAATCTAAAATTGGTGACATACAATTAGTTTCCACTTCCACAGTAAAGTTGATAGAAGGCACTAAATTGTTAGGTAAATGGCAAAATGTCTGTAAATATTTGTTTGTTGACCAGACACAAAGAACATCTACATACCTAAACCAAATTGCCTTAGAAGGTAAGATATCCCTTAGTAATTTTGTTTCAAAGAATTCCATGTAAAGATTACTTGATACTGGTGAAAGAGGGTTACCTATCGCCATACCAAATTTCTGAGCATGAATTCTCCACTGAAGTGAAATACACAGTCTTTGATACACGAGTTTATCATTCTAATAAACGCAGAATTTGAAACAGCTTAATCAATATCAACTCCAAGACATCAACCAAATATTCTAAGAAGTCATCAACTGGAACGTTTGTGAACAAGGATGAAACATTAAAACTTACTAGTTTGAAATCAAAATCAATATAGATATCATTAAACTTGTGAACTAAAACCTCACTGTTCAAGATATCAAAATTTGATATCCCACCCACTAATCAGATTAATAAAAAAGAACTAACCATTTTGATCATTTATATGTGATGGAACAAACTGAACTCACAATGGGTCATGCTGGAAAGTTTGGCTGATAAGTCTATACATATATGGCAATGAGGAGAAAATCGAGGTTCAGGCGTCTACAACCCCGGGCCAAGGTAGCTTGGAGTCCCCTTGTTGGTCGACGTCCCCAGTGAGCCTGCTGTGTGAGCGTCGCGCAGCTCAGGCCCGGATACAAACATGGATACCGAGAATGTGTGTGTGTGTGTGTGTGTGTGTGTGTGTGTGTGTGTGTGTGTGGGGACAGGTTATCAGTGACAATGATATCAATATCACGGATGCCAGTGATGACAGTGCTAATCATATCAGTGTCAGCGACATGGAGTGCCAATGCTAGTGTTACCAATATCGGGTGTGACAGACCAGCATAAGGAATGCTCGTTGTATGGGTGTCACTGCTGTTGGTAACACTACCGAAGGCGAGTGTGATGACAGTATCTGGGGTGCTAGTGCCAGTGCTATCACTGCCAGGGGTGCTAGTGCCAGTGCTATCACTGCCAGGGGTGCTAGTGCCAGTGCTATCACTGCCAGGGGTGCTAGTGCCAGTGCCATCACTGCCAGGGGTGCTAGTGCCAGTGCCATCACTGCCAGGGGTGCTAGTGCCAGTGCCATCACTGCCAGGGGTGCTACTGCTACCGCCAGGGGTGTTAGTGCCAGTGCTACCACAATTAGGGGTGACAGTGATACCAGTGCCATGAGTGCCAGTGGCAGTGCTATCAGTGCCAGAGGTTCCAGTGTCGAGGGTGTAAGGAGGCCCATCAAACGTATCCCAGAATTTGATGCTGGTAAAGGCAAAGAACGTTCGAAAGGTGAAATAGTTTCACTTAAGGCAAAGGCGATCAGAAAACACATTAAACCGCTGAGAAAAGACAAGCTACGGGCTATTGAAATAACCAGTTTGTCTCGATCACCCACGGGCATGGGTCACAGGTGGCCTGCTCGGCTTTGAACCATCGATACTACCCTACCTTGGCTGCAGGAGGCAATGAATGTTCCTGCTGAACACCCCTTAACCTTGAGTTCGGTATCCTCCACATCTTCGGTATGATCACTCTGCAGGGAACAGAAGTGACAAGATTCATTTACAACTTTACTTGATGCCCTTCGCCAGAAGCCTCCAATCGCTGGTCCTGCTTTCTCTCCTCGAGAGGAATACGTGTAGTTTACATTTCCAGGTAATACGTCAAATTGTCACTAAAATTCAAATCATCTCGACGCAGCTCTGGCACAAGTCAAGATGTCGAACTCGTCGGGGAAGTTTGTTTACGTTTCGCGAGTTCGTCAAAATATCATTGTTCCCGTCATCAGTGAGGAAGTCCTATCCTTGCCTTTACGATGAATTGACACTCATCAGCTGACCAAAACATATCCATATACGTCACACGATACCTCGTGGAACAAGATCCTAAATGGGTTAATCAGCAGCTGCCAGCAGTACACTCCGTCAGGAGGTTCGAACATAATGAGGTTCCCCTCAATAGACAGGTTGTGGTTTGGAGTGTTCCAGACCCGACAACCCGAGAGTTCTTACTTCTTCTGCCAAGTCTATCCACTCAGGGATTTCCGAAGGATGAAGACTTCTCTGCCACAGGTGCTGGGGTACTGGTCATGTTCAGAGTAGCGCTCAACGCTGAAGAACTGTGCGTGGTGTGGAGGCCAGCATGACTCCCGTGCCTATCAACAGAGGCTTGAATTCATCTTGACTTCGTGAGGTCACACCCTAAGACCTGTCTCGACTGACTCCCGGCAGTGCCCCAGGTGTCGTAAGAAAGAAGTCCCCGTATGATTCTGTCCAACAGACACAATTCTTCCACATCCACACATCTTTCTGTACAAGAAATGCTCGTGGTGGAGAACATACGGAAGTTGCAAGAGCTTTAGCCTATTGCTACACGAAACTTATCATCATCACAATCAGTAAACTTATACCTTGATCGGGAGGCTTGTGTACAGAGGTCCCGTTCTCATACTCACTCTCCCCCAACCTAGAACACAACAGACATCCGTAGCAAATGATTTGATGTACGCCTTACCGTACGTACGATGCTGTCCAAAAGATAACACTCTACAAACGTTGCCAAACTGTCAAACATTTTCCACACTTCAAACGTTGCTACCTGTCAAACATTTTCCACACTTCAAACGTTGCCACCTGTCAAACATTTTCCACACTTCAAACGTTGCCACCTGTTAAACATTTTCCACACTTCAAACGTTGCCACCTGTTAAACATTTTCCACACTTCAAACGTTGCCACCTGTCAAACATTTTCCACACTTCAAACGTTGCCACCTGTTAAACATTTTCCACACTTCAAACGTTGCCACCTGTCAAACATTTTCCACACTTCAAACGTTGCTACCTGTCAAACATTTTCCACACTTCAAACGTTGTCGAACTGCCTTTAAACATTGTTCACACATCAAAAGTTAACAGCATTTCAAACGCTGCTACTCATTCACACATTACCTCAGTGTCAAACGTTGCAACTCTTTCAAACGTTAACAATCCTCAAAAGTTGCTATCGTTGCTACTCTCTCAAACGTTGTTATCATGAAGCGTTTTTAATCTTTCAAACGTTATCATCTTTAAAATGTTGCCACTCTCTCAAACGTTGCCACTCTTTCAAACGTTGCCACTCTTTCAAACATTGCCACTCTTTCAAACATTGCCACTCTTTCAAATGTTAACACTCTTTCAAACATTGCCACTCTTTCAAACATTGCCACTCTTTCAAACATTGCCACTCTTTCAAACATTGCCACTCTTTCAAACATTGCCACTCTTTCAAACATTGCCACTCTTTCAAACATTGCCACTCTTTCAAACATTGCCACTCTTTCAAATGTTAACACTCTTTCAAATATTAGCACACTTTCAAACGTTGCCACTCTCAAACGTTGCTACTCTTCCAAATGTTAACACTCTTTCAAACGTTGCCACTCTTTCAAACGTTTCCACTCTTTCAGATGTTGCCACTCTTTCAAACGTTGCCACTCTTTCAAACGTTTCCACTCTTTCAGATGTTGCCACTCTTTCAAACGTTGCCACTCTTTCAAACGTTGCCATTCTTTCAAATGGTGCCACTCTTTCAAACGTTGCCACTCTTTCAAACGTTGCCATTCCTTCAAACGTTGCCACTCTTTCAAACGTTGCCCCTCTTTCAAATGTTGCTACTCTTTCAAATGTTAACATTCTTTCAAACGTTACTACTCTTTCAAACGTTTCTACTCTTTCAAATGGTGCCACTCTTTCAAACGTTGCCACTCTTTCAAACGTTGCCACTCTTTCAAACGTTGCTATTCTTTCAAACGTTGCTACTCTTTCAAACGCTGCTACTCTTTCAAACGCTGCTACTCTTTCAAACGTTGCTACTCTTTCAAATGTTGCTACTCTTTCAAACGTTGCTACTCTTTCAAACGTTGCTACTTTTTCAAACGTTGCTACTCTTTCAAACGCTGCTACTCTTTCAAACGTTGCTACTCTTTCAAACGTTGCTATTCTTTCAAGCGTTGCTATTCTTTCAAACGTTGCTACTCTTTCAAACGTTGCTACTTTTTCAAACGTTGCTACTCTTTCAAACGTTGCTACTCTTTCAAACGTTGCTACTCTTTCAAACGCTGCTACTCTTTCAAACGTTGCTACTCTTTCAAGCGCTGCTACTCTTTCAAACGTTGCTACTCTTTCAAACGTTGCTACTCTTTCAAACGTTGCTACTCTTTCAAACGCTGCTACTCTTTCAAACGCTCCTACTCTTTCAAACGTTGCTACTCTTTCAAACGTTGCTACTTTTTCAAACGTTGCTACTCTTTCAAACGTTGCTACTCGTTCAAACGTTGCTACTCTTTCAAACGTTGCTACTCTTTCAAACGCTGCTACTCTTTCAAACGTTGCTATTCTTTCAAACGTTGCTACTCTTTCAAACGTTGCTACTCTTTCAAACGTTGCTACTCTCTTGATCCTCTTCTTTTACCTAGATATATTTACACATTCCATTCGATCATGAATATCATTCCGTAAAGACTTTCCTTCATCTTTGGCTTTATAGGTATAGACTGCATGATTTGTCTGGTGTAGAGTTGCCATAGGCCACGACGATGAGCGATGGCACACACTAACACACTCACACACACACACACACACACACACACACACACACACACACACACACACAGTCCCTGGACCCGGCCACCATTCCCTTCCACAGAAACAAACATTTGCAGCTTAATTCGCACGTCAATAGAGGCAGCAATATATTACTTCCGACCACCACATGGCAACACAACTCGTCGGTTCCACCCCACCTAACCCACTCCCTCCCTTATTCCCATTCTTCTTCATACTTATATAACAACCAGATGAATAAATGCAAACTTTGTGATTACAGCAGCAACCAACAAACATCCCACGAAAAAAACGGCGAGTGTGAACCGGTGAGCGACGGGAGGCGTACTGATCTTAATACTCAGGCAAAACGGTGTGATGTTAACCACAGTAATGGCATGATTAATGGACCCGTAGCATGCCACTCAACCCACAACAGAGGCGGGTGTATGATAGGTTGTGGGACCAAACATTGTGTCGGCACCAGAGGTTATGACACGGTACAAGGTCAGCCACGGGACCGACACTCATGTATATGACCCAGTTTGGAGCAGTAGTGTTATGGTGCCATTCGTAGATAAGCCTCGTTGCGGCCTTATACACAATATTAATCAACAGCATTATGATATGGCCGAGCGTTTTGCCAACCACAAGGAATGTGGCACAATGAGAGGTAATGAATACGGTAGACCGTCAGAAAGAGATCGATGAATAACGAAGAGATGAAAATGCTAGTCGTATTTCCAGGTTGGCTAACAATGCTGAGGCACTGAACTAGAAAGATGGCCAGTCTCTCGACCATTGTTCGTTCGATTACAGTTCTCATCTATTACAAAAACCAGTCATCAGCTGAACCTTAGCATGCGCAAGAACACTAATATCTCTCGAGACATTCTGGCTAAAACCAATGGAGTTTACCAACACCTACTTGTGACTTTGAACTATGCATCCCACCTCAAACATTTGCTACACTAGACAAACTACATGTACCCTAATGGCATGCATCATTAACCAACTGAACGAGGGAACACATATGGAACACCAGAGGTAGAAGCATGGTATGACCATCACTATGGACTGAGTATATAGATGTAACACCTACCATCGCATCAAGTGCGGACAAACGGCGCCTTCAGATCCTTAAAAGCTGTCACATGTGCGAAAGAGCTCAAGCAATCAATATTCAGTCGAACCTGGAGGCTACAGGCCATCTTTTTGATGGTCAGAAAGTGCGGAGGCGTGTAGAGCTGCCCCGCGTAAGGTCATCCATATCACCGAACCATGCGAACCATGCCCATATAGATCGTAGAGGGCTATTGAGTAAGGTCACATCATCTTATCCCTGACACATCTCTAACTCTCCCTTTCCCAAATTCCTCCTCCCCCGCACAGATCCACCTGACCTACTTTATAAACTTCTACCTATGACTGACAGTGAAGTACCAGCCCTAACTCCCTGTCATGTCGAATAAAGATTGTGTTCTGTGCTGAGTACTTTTATCTAACTTTCACCAGAAGATTTCGAATGCAAAAGCGAAACGTAACGAGCAACACTTAATAGATTATGAAGAGCTGTGGTGATGTTGCGTTGTTCATCCTTCAAAAATAGGTTAAAACCCTGAAACAAAGTATGTCGAAAAAAGGGGACGCTTCTAAGAATGCGATGGACTTATATATATATATATATATATATATATATATATATATATATATATATATATATATATATATATATATATACATATATATATATATATATATATATATATATATATATATATATATATATATATATATAAATATATATATATATATATATATATATATATATTCATCTATATTATTATACTTTGTCGCTGTCTCCCGCGTTAGCGAGGTAGCGCAAGGACCTGAACTGGAAAATATGCTGCCTGAACCCCGGGCGGCCCGTACATGCATCATGGTCAACAACAGTAACCAGTACACCACGGAGTAACTCTCTCGCATTACACACACACACACACACACACACACACACACACACACACACACACACACACACACACACTTTTTCTTTAACAATTGACATAGCACAGATAAAAACATGCCCTAATCATTCATGGCCGTCTCGCACGGGAGGAGAAGGATGAAGTACCAGAGAGACTATGGAGAGATAACTTAGAGCTCTGTAGATGTTTGTAGACCTGACTGTCAAAGGTAGATCTGTTGAAGGGAGATGGAGAGACAAAGGGCACTCATTTGACTCATCCGCTTCTTGTCTGGATTTATTCGAAGATATTCATTTGACTACGTGTGTATTCAGTTGAGTCTCCACAACACCATTCACCTCGTACTGGTGTTGACATACTTTCAACTCTCTCGCCTCATGTACTCATCCACTGACTTCACTCGTCCTGACGACAATCGTTCGACTGTCTTCTCTCATGCATACAAGATGATTCGACCTTCACTTATCAGTCGCCCTTTAGTCTGACTTCTACGTTTTAGTTCTCATTCACGTGTATTTTCTCCCTCACAATGACGTTAATTTGCATCTCCAGCTTCACTAACACATTCGTTACTTTCTTTGTTCGTTCTCTCCTACTTTTCAACTGTGTTGGACTCTTGGCTCTCTGCCTCACATCTTCGTACCTCTAACCCTTCCTACTCCTCGTCCATAATCTGGTTTCTTATCGGCGGGTAACAAGGTACTCCGAGGTCATTAGGCGATAAACCGAACACGCTAACATCAATGATTTTGGGCGGCAAGTACTCCCTCCGTGATCCCAGAAATGTAAAAGTCTTTATTCAAAGTGCGAACTGAACGACTAGTGCAACAAATCGTACGAAGAAATCGATCCGTAACTACCATACTGGCTCGCCAAGCTCAACTTGATTGGTCGCCTTCGAGCTGGAATCCAGCTGGATCATGTAGTTGTTGTGAAGTTATGTTCGAGGTCGCAAAGGACAAGTTACTAACACACTTGTACTGTGAAGCGACATCTTTCATTTCTACAAGTTCATGATGGGTATCATACCTGAACGTATGATGGTATACCTTACTGTTGCCAAGCGATGACTTGAGTAACATTGTTCTTAGACATTGATAAGACCTGGTTTAGGGAGAGTTATGCAGTCACGATGATATGACCTGCTGAAGACATTATGGAGACACAGTTACCTCGGGTCATTATCATCTGTATCAGGTCATGAGTTCAGGAAATCCCACATTACCTAGATGCGTCACGATCCCCGCCATGGGTGGTAGCACGTTGGTCTAATGTTACTAAGGCGAGCAGCGAGCACCTTGTGGCCCGGTGAGGGAAGGCTCCTCCAGTCTGCCGCGGGCTATAATGACGCATGAACGTGTTGTTAGAAACTACATTGATTGAGATATGAGAAGGTCACCGGTCATAAGTGAGGACATGGTGGGCGGATGTAGATGGGTCAAAGAGGGATTATGGATTAAATGTGACTTCCTCAGATCTGAGGTCATAGATTGATGGGTAAGAACCTATACTTTCTCCGTGACAGCTGGAGAAGGTGAAGTACAGACGAGGGGGTTGCATTCTCAGCTAGTAATGTTGCAGTGCAAACAGATACTGTTGCAGTGTCAGCTGGAGGTATTATGGGTTTTGTTGTGGTGCTGCACTGGTGGTTGGTGGTACCTTATAACAATGGAGTATGAGATGGTGTTAGCTGCTGGAAGTATACAGTCAGCTGCTACTGTACGGCTTTCACTGCAGATGTTGTGGTGATGATGCGATGGAGTGTGAGTCGTGGTATGTTAGGCGTTAGTGGTGTGGTGTAAGCTCGTGGTGTCATTAGCTGAGGATGGTATGGTGTTAGCTGGAGGTGATTATCTTGATGTTAACTGCTATAGAGATGTCTTGGTGATGGTAACTGGAGTTACCATAGGGTTAGCTTTTGGTGTTGATATGTGGTTACCTGGTAATGATGGTGTTAGCTGTTGATGATTTGTCTTTGTGGTGGTGACGTAAGCTGGGGACGAAGTATTATCGGTGATGTGGAGGTAGCTGGCAAATGTGACACATTAGCTGGTGGTGGTGTTAGCTGGTGTGGTGTCTCCGAACAGCTCTAGCTGATGGTGGCTTTGTACCTGTCCGTGTTGCTGGCGGTGACGTACGTAACGTTAATGAAGCTATATAGTAGGAAGGAACGGTATGGCCACACTAGCCACTATGATGGCCTTACTAGCCACGATTATGGCCAGGCTAGCCACCATGTTGGCCTCAGTATCTCCTATGATAGCTCCATCGCCTCATAGTAATCATCTTGGAAGTATTGATCCATTATGAGAAACATCGAGTGATCACAAACACAGATTCTACATTAAAGAATTGACACATCTTATGGGGAGTCTCTCTCTCTCTCTCTCTCTCTCTCTCTCTCTCTCTCTCTCTCTCTCTCCTGTTTACAAAATATTTCTCTTCGTGAGAATCCGTCATCGTGAGAGTAAAAAGAACCGAATAGTCTCAGACGTTCTATAGAATACAGATGAGCAAAATTATTAAAACGAAAAAAAAAAAATCAAATCCAGGTCATCTTCAAGGGAAAGTCTTCACAATAGACAAACGTAACAATAGAGGAAGAGCCAGAGGTTACGTCACATATGGCCTGGTTAAAGACATGTCCTCAAAGACTACCTGATAAGGAAATGATGTGTATTGTGTTGTGAGAATCACCTCAGCAACACGGAGCCCGGCCAGCACGTTAACCCACTGACACTGTGGCAGATTACATAATGTGTATGAGGGACTATTGATGGACACACACACACACACACACACACACACACACAAACATACAGTTCAGTTCTATTATATCTCGACTGTAAGTTTTCAGGAGGGTGAAAGGAGGGCAAGGAATAGAGTGAATTGGATCGATGTGGTATACCGGGGTTGACGTGCTGTCAGTGGAATGAATCAGGGCATGTGAAGCGTCTGGGGTAAACCATGGAAAGCTGTGTAGGTATGTATATTTGCGTGTGTGGACGTATGCATATACATGTGCATGGGGGTGGGTTGGGCCATTTCTTTCGTCTGTTTCCTTGCGCTACCTCGCAAACGCGGGAGACAGCGACAAAGCAAAAAAAAAAAAAAAAATATATATATATATATATATATATATATATATATATATATATTATATATTATATACATTATATATATATATATATATATATATATATATATATATATATATATATATATATATATATAATGGAAAGGATCACAATTTTGCGCGTGATCAAGATATTCCTATGAGTCCACAGGAAAATGAAACACGATAAGTTCCCAAGTGCACTTTCGTGTAATAATCACATCATCAGGGGAGACACAAGAGAGAAATATAATTCAGTTGATATACATCGAAGAGACGAAGCTAGGACGCCATTTAGTAAACATGTTTACCAAATGGCGTCCTAGCATCGTCTCTTCGATGTATATGTATCAACTGACTTATATTTCTCTCTTCTGTCTCCCCTGATGATGTGATTATTACACGAAAGTACACTTGGGAACTTATCGTGTTTTATTTTCCCCTTGGACTCATAGGAATATATATCTTTTCTTTTCTTTTAAACTATTCGCCATTTCCCGCGTTAGCGAGGTAGCGTTAAGAACAGAGGACTGGGCCTTTGTGGAATATCCTCACCTGGCCCCCCTCTGTTCCTTCTTTTGGAAAATTGAAAAAAAAAAAAAATGAGAGGGGAGGATTTCCAGCCTCCCGCTCCCTCCCTTTTTAGTCGCCTTCTACGACACGCAGGGAATACATGGGAAGTATTCTTAATCCCCTATCCCCAGGGATAGAAATATATATATATATATATATATATATATATATATATATATATATATATATATATATATATATATATATATATTCTGCTACAATGTACAGATGACTGGCGTTTTAAGATATTCTTTCAGAACCTTTCAAGTTGTCTAATAACCCCTTGTATTTGAGTGTGGAGGCTGTATAAAATACCTCTAAGGATTATCTTAACTTTTCGATATGAATCCATCATATCACCTTCAGGGGTGTGTAAAAAAAAGTCAGTGGAGCAGTTGGGAACGACTGCAGGCAGCTGAGTGAGGCTGGGTAACACCAGTAGGCGGCAGTACAAGTAGCGCTGCGTGCTTATTGGTTGTAACGCGTTGCTGGGGCGTGTAGCTGGGGTAGTCTGTCTTGGCATGTGGTCTTGGTGTTAAGTTTTGGCTGTTATTGTTCCTTAATTAATTATTCTTCAGCGATGTGTGGACGTCTTGTGTCTTGTTCACGGCGGAAGTAACCTTGTAGATCTAACAATCGCCCCTCCAGTGCTGTGCTTCTTTGGTGACATGTAGTTTGATGGAGCCATCTTGTAGGTGTAGGTAGAGTGAGTCTTCTGGATAGTGTATAGGTTTAGTTTCCCACGTAGATCATGTTAGTCAGGAGCTCCTAATCTCCTTGTTGACATTTGAATCCATAAACTACGTTAGATTTTTGTAATGTGGTTTGGTTTTTGTATAGCTAGTCATTCATGATGAGGTTGCTTGTATTTTTGTCTCCGTCTTAGATAGCTTGACTTTATAGTCTTGTGCTGTATGGTTGACGTTTCTGGACACGATGTCTCGTAGTTTACGTCTATCTGTCTTGTATGCTGTTGACACCTGGTTGCAGTAATATCTTTTGTGTGTTGTTGTGTTCCATGTTGTTTCTGCCGCTGTGAACTTGTTTTGTATGACATCTTTAGTTGCTTGTCGAAGTTAGAGATCTTGTAGCCGTTGTTGATAACGCTTTGCTTCATTCGCTGTGTTTCTTTGTGGAAGATATACCAGTTTGATGCATGCTTGTATGCTCGGTGAAACATGGCGTTAGTGACTCCACTAGGAGAAATATATATATATATATATATATATATATATATATATATATATATATATATATATATATATATATATATCATTTTTTATATTCTTTTTACTATACTGTGTCGCTGTCTCCTACGTTAGCGAGGTAGCGCAAGGAAACAGAGGAAAGAAATGGCCCAACCCACCCACATACACATGCATATACATACACGTCCACACATGCACATATACATACCTATACATCTCAACGTATACATATATATACACACACAGACATATATATATATATATATATATATATATATATATATATATATATATATATATATATATATATATATATATATATATATATGCTCCTTTTCTTTAATTTTCCAAAAGAAGGAACAGAGAAGGGGGCCAGGTGAGGATTTCCCTCAAAGGCCCAGTTCTCTGTTCTTAACGCTACCTCGCTAATGCGGGAAATGGCGAATAGTTTGAAAGAAAAAGAATATATATATATATATATATATATATATATATATATATATATATATATATATATATATATATATATATATATATATATGCCCTTATTCATTCCCGTCACCACCCCGTCACACAAGAAGTGACAACCCCCTCCCCTTGCATGTGCGCGCGGTAGCGCTAGGAAAACACAACAAAGGCCACATTCGTTCACACTGTCTGTATCTGTCATGTATAATGCACCGAAATCACAGCTCCTTTTCCACGTCCAGGCCCCACAAAAGTTTCCATGGTTTACCCCAGACGCTTCACATGCCCTGTTTCAATCCATTGACAGCACGTCGACTCCGGTATACCATATCGTTTCAATTCACTCTATTCCTTGCACTCCTTTGACCCTCCTGCATGTTCAAGCCCCGATCACTCAAAATCTTTTTCACTCCATCTTTCGACCTCCAATTTGGTCTCCCACTTCTCCACGTTCCCTCCACCTCTGACACATATATCCTCTTTGTCAATCTTTCCTCACTCTTTCTCTCCATGTGACAAAACCATTTCAAAACACCCTCTTCTGCTCTCGCAACCACAATCTTTTTACCATCACACATCTCTCTTACCCTTTCATTACTTACTCGATCAAACCAACTCACAACACATATTGTCCTCAAACATTTCATTTCCAGCACATCCACCCTCCTCCGCTCAACTCTATCTATAGCCCATGGCTCCCAACCATATAACATTGCTGGAACCACTATTCCATCAAACATGCCCATTTTTGATTTCCAAGATAACGTTCTCACCTTCCACACATATTTCAACGCTCCCAGAACTTTCGCCCCCTCCCCCACCCTATGATTCACTTCCGCTTCCATGGTTCCATCCGCTGCCTAATCCACTCCCAGATATCTAAAACACTTAATTTCCTCCAGTTTTTCTCCGTTCAAACTTTCCTCCCAATTGACTTGTCCCTCAACCCTATTGTACCTAACAACCTTGCTCTTCTTCACATTTACTCTCAGCTTTCTTCTTTCACACACTTTACCAAACTCAGTCACCAGCTTCCGCAGTTTCCCAACCGAATCATCCACCAGCGATGTATCATCAGCGAACAACAACTGCCTCACTTCCCAAGCTCTCTCATCCACAACAGACTGCATACTTGCCCCTCTTTCCAGAACTCTTGCATTCACCTCCCTAACAACTTCATCCATAGACAAATCAAACAACCATTGAGACATCACGCACCCATGCCGCAATGAAATAGCTTGAGCAGGGCAGCTTACATATAATAAAGGGAAAAGAGGGCCAATTGTAAATGGTCCTGAAAGAATGATGGATCGTGTAAACGTCAATATGACCATTGGAGTCGACTGAAAATGAAGGAGGGCAGATGAAGGTAAACACAGCGAGAGGTCCAGATGAACGAGTGTGTGAGGAGGAACAACAGAGATGCCTATATAAGACCTATTTCCGACCTCATCAACAAATGACAGAGAAAGACAATCAACCATCAGGTTTCCTCAACCTTCAAGTGTTTTCTAACTTCAGTTGAACATCTGAGGCTGGTGGAGTAACCTACTTGAACCACATCCAAATGTCACGATCTTCAGCCATGAAAAATTAGTTCAGGTGAAACTTTATCTAAATGTAAAATGATGAGAGAAAAAAAAAAGATGGATCAATCTATATAACTTGTATTCCATACATATTCATGATTAATCACTTGATTTCATACTACATTACCGAAGCAACTTTCTCGAGGGAATTTGAATATCTCTTTTCCTTTTCTGACTACATCTTGCCACAGTGTAAATAAAGGGCAAATGTGGGAAATGTCAGCCACCAGCCTCTGATTAAAGTTTCATTTATCTCTGATCTTCCTTTTTTTTTTTTACTTAATGTTACGAAAAAAGCATATTTCAAAGTACTAATTCTTGAGACGATTCATTATTAAGTGAGTACTTTTCAAACTGAAGTTAGAAAACACTTGAAGGTTGAGGAAACCTGATGGTTAATTGTCTTTCTCTGTCATTTGTTGATGAGGTCGGAAATAGGTCTCATATAAGCATCTCTGTTGTTCCTCCTCACACACTCGTTCATCTAGACCTCTCGCTGTGTCTACCTTCATCTGGCCTCAGTAAAGTACTTCATTCAATAAGTACTTTATTTAAAAAGTACTTCATTCAGTAAGTACTTCATTCAATAAGTACTTCATTCCTGATATAATAACATGAAAACAGTCAAACACACCATTTAACCTGCAGGATAGTAACCATCGACAGTGTACGAACCCATCAACAACCCCTGTAAGAGAATCCTCAGGTTCCTGGCGAGCACAACTTTTACACACACACACACACACACACACACACACCTTAGCCTAACCAAGATACCCAATAATCAACCAGCACCGACGAGAAGGATCAATACCTTGGATTGGGTGTGGGGTCAATTGCGGCGCCCAGGATTTAAACCCATGTGATCCCAACCCTGGATGGGCCCATACTGACTCATGGTCAGTAACGATAAACACTACACCACGGAGGGTCCCTGAGTGTGTATGTGTGTGTGTGTGTGTGTGTGTGTGTGTGTGTGTGTGTGTGTCCCTTAGACCTGAGGCGACGGGTGCTGAACACCTGCACTGCTGGAAGCTCTGACGCTTCCTATAAAGAACCACCAACACGAGACGTAGACTTTCCTTCGTACGTGGTCCACTGTGGTCAGAGTGCTACAGTGTAAGGGGTCGTCTTCCTGTGACGTTTATACCACCCTCCCCCCACGCAAGGTTCTTAGCATGCAGAACAGGCGTTGGTCTAAGCCTGACCCCAGACAAAGTGATGTCTCAGACATGCAGGACGACTCGTGAGGTCCTGGACAAATTTATTGCAGACCGGATTCCTTCGACGAAGCGAGTGACGACCATGCATGGATGGTGACACCTCCTCACTGTCACATGAGGCAGAGTGTACGCTACAGTCTCTTGAATCTTAACAACCTAATTGTTGTATCTCAAGAGCAATAGGAGTGAAAGATGGCAGCAAGGTGGAGTTCAATGTTGAATACGTTACGAGGTCAAAATATACTTTGGCAAGATCAAATGAAGCGAATAACCTAAGCATTGTAACAGATGAATCCTAATTCTAATTAGTGTCTTTTCTAATCATACGATTGTCTGAGTCTTCTCGTCTTCTACACGTCCACCACACGAGTATGTTTAAGGGTAATGCTAGTTATTCTTTGAGCTAAAATCCTTGATTTACGTTATATTCTAATGTTCTTCCCTGATAATTCTGGCCCCTAGCGTTACCTGGCTGACACAGGCAACGAGAGACAGGCAGGTCAAAATAAAAAGACCAACACCAGAGAATGTTTCTAAGAAGGTCTTGATGAAGGAACTCATTTAAGATCAACAAACTTTCTCGTCACATGTTTCATAATGACAACATCGCCGTAGTTACAGTGTTGCCACACACAGGTCACTTCTCCTGGGTAATACGTTACCCAAGGATAAATACGACTTTCCAGTGATGGATATTGACTTATTACACCTTGACCATGTGCCAGATCAATGTAGCAAATAACAGTAATGATATTCAACTTTAATTTCATGTTTGTTGTAAATAAGTTTATTGTGTTTCTACAACATTCCAATGTTCACCTGTGCATACACACACACACACACACACACACACACACACACACACACACACACATCCGGTTTTACATGGTGTAGTACTTAGCGTCGCTGACCATGACTCACTCACCTGCATGCCCGGATTCGAATCCCAAACACTGCTGTGAGGCCCTAGCCTATCCCAGCAGCTCATCCTCCCCTCGTTGCTGGTTGATAAATGTGTACCTGGCTTAGCCTAGGATATATATATATATATATATATATATATATATATATATATATATATATATATATATATATATATATATATTCTTTTTTTTTCATACTATTTGGCATTTCCCGCGTTAGCGAGGTAGCGTTAAGAACAGAGGACTGAACCTTTGAGGGAGATCCTCACTTGGCCCCCATCTCTGTTCCTTCTTTTGGAAATCTAAAAACAAGAGGGGAGGATTTCAAGCCCCCCGCTCCCATATATATATATATATATATATATATATATATATATATATATATATATATATATATATATATATATATACTTGATCGCCTGCATCTATTTCCAACGCAAACCCATCCCTAAGGAAAGAGCATAAATGCATGAAGGAAAAGAAAAACAGCATTTACAATCTCAAATTTTCCCCTTTCCCCCCCCCACACACACAACACACACACACGATAGCCGTCTCCCGCGCCAGAGTGGTAGCGCCAGGAAACAGACGAAGAAATGCTACATTCACGCACATCCTTACGCGAGCTGTCATTTGTAATGTACCGAAACCACAGCTCCCTATCCACATCTGGGCCCCAAAGATCTTCCCATGTTTAATCCCGGACGTTTCACACGCCCCGGTTCAGTCAACTGACAGCACGTCGATCCCAGGACACCAAATCGTTCCAATTCACTACATTTCGTTCACGCCTTTCACACTCTTGCATGTTCAGGCCTCGGTCGTTCAAAAAAAAAAAAGTGAATATATATATATATATATATATATATATATATATATATATATATATATATATATATATATATATATATATATATAATTATTTATTGATTGATTTATTTATTTATTTTGCTTTGTCGCCGTCTCCCGCGTTTGCGAGGTAGCGCAAGGAAACAGACGAAAGAAATGGCCCAACCCACCCCCATACACATGTATATTCATACACGTCCACACACGCAAATATACATACCTATACATCTCAATGTACACATATATATACACACACAGACATATACATATATACACATGTACATAATTCATACTGTCTCCCTTTATTCTTTCCCATCGCCCCCTCGCCACACATGGAATAACATCCCCCTCCCCCCTCATATATATATATATATATATATATATATATATATATATATATATATATATATATATATATATATATACATATATATGTATGTATATATATATATATATATATATATATATGTAGGTTTGCGGCAGGGGTGTGTGATGTCTCCATGGTTGTTTAATTTGTTTATGGATGGGGTTGTAAAGGAGGTAAATGCAAGAGTCCTGGAAAGAGGGGCAAGTATGAAGTCTGTTGGGGATGAGAGAGCTTGGGAAGTGAGTCAATTGTTGTTCGCTGATGATACAGCGCTGGTGGCTGATTCATGTGAGAAACTGCAGAAGCTGGTGACTGAGTTTGGTAAAGTGTGTGGAAGAAGAAAGTTGAGAGTAAATGTGAATAAGAGCAAGGTTATTAGGTACAGTAGGGGTGAGGGTCAAGTCAATTGGGAGGTGAGTTTGAATGGAGAAAAACTGGAGGAAGTGAAGTGTTTTAGATATCTGGGAGTGGATCTGTCAGCGGATGGAACCATGGAAGCGGAAGTGGATCATAGGGTGGGGGAGGGGGCGAAAATTTTGGGAGCCTTGAAAAATGTGTGGAAGTCGAGAACATTATCTCGGAAAGCAAAAATGGGTATGTTTGAGGGAATAGTGGTTCCAACAATGCTGTATGGTTGCGAGGCGTGGGCTATGGATAGAGATGTGCGCAGGAGGATGGATGTGCTGGAAATGAGATGTTTGAGGACAATGTGTGGTGTGAGGTGGTTTGATCGAGTAAGTAACGTAAGGGTAAGAGAGATGTGTGGAAATAAAAAGAGCGTGGTCGAGAGAGCAGAAGAGGGTGTTTTGAAATGGTTTGGGCACATGGAGAGAATGAGTGAGGAGAGATTGACCAAGAGGATATATGTGTCGGAGGTGGAGGGAACGAGGAGAAGAGGGAGACCAAATTGGAGGTGGAAAGATGGAGTGAAAAAGATTTTGTGTGATCGGGGCCTGAACATGCAGGAGGGTGAAAGGAGGGCAAGAAATAGAGTGAATTGGAGTCATGTGGTATACAGGGGTTGACGTGCTGTCAGTGGATTGAAGCAAGGCATGTGAAGCGTCTGGGGTAAACCATGGAAAGCTGTGTAGGTATGTATATTTGCGTGTGTGGACGTGTGTATGTACATGTGTATGGGGGGGGGGGGGGGTTGGGCCATTTCTTTCGTCTGTTTCCTTGCGCTACCTCGCAAACGCGGGAGACAGCGACAAAGTATAAAAAAAAAAAAAAAAAAAAAATATATATATATATATATATATATATATATATATATATACTGAGTAAAGATCTGGTACGTATATACAAGGTTAAGAGACGGAGCAACACGAGTGTATAGCAATCTACTTGCAACACACAAGTAGCAATCACACACGGCGACGGCAGCAATCATGAACCAGAACTTGTTACAAGATAATTATTCGTGACTTTACTCTTTCAGGAGCATTTACCTTACCATTGTACCGGCACAGAGGAAGGAACACACACACACACACACACACACACACACACACACACACACACACACACACATACACACACACACACACCTGTTAGAGTGCAGTATAAGTAGATTTTCATTGGGGTAGTCGCAGATGATGATTAAAGGCCTGAGTCTGACGGAAGAAGCCGTGACCAGCGACGACTGAACAGCTGTTGCCCGATAGGACATTCGCCACCTTAATTATTTCAAATCATACACTTAAAAGAACAAAGCATTGTCCTGGCATGCATACTGAGACATGCTGGGGGGGAGCAACAGTAGTAAGACGGAAAATAATTTTCTTAAACCAACTTTGAGACCGCCAGCGTTCGTCTCAAAGCGAAAGAGTTCATTCTCTGTAATTCTGAGCCACAAGGTAAATCATACCATTATCCTATCATCCGTAGTACTTTGCGAGCGCAGAATAAGGCCATTTGCACTGCGAAGGCCAAGCAAGGAAGGTGCAGTGAACCAAAGGAGGAGGAACAGACGTGTCAATCATACTAGGCTATAGTAAGCGTGTTATCTAGCCCACCCAGAGAGCTTCTCTTTTAAGTTCATTGCCAAAACGTCATGAATGCTCAACGGGAAAAGAAGAAGAATGATGAGGATACTCCGTGGAGTATGGACGTTAAAGGAGTGAATCCTGAGAATGAGATCAAGGACCTGCAAGTGGTCAAATTATCTGGTTTTTATGAGTGAAAGTGGAGGTGTACTAGTAACGAGGCGGAGGGGGGCGGTGAACACAATTACTGAGGTTGTGGAACAATGGATGGAAGACTGGAAAGGGTAGAGCTGTTCAGAACAGTTGGGCAGCGATGAAAGACTAGAACCTAGACAAAGATTAATGATAAGTAGGAGGATATAGCAGAATTATGGAAGGTAATAGAATTGGCGGCTATTTCGAAAATGAAAGAAATTGTACAGAGGAAGGTTATCAAATGTAAATCCATGATAATGGTTGGGTTGGAATAAGAGCATCTTCCAAACAAGGAATAAAGGAAGCCAGAGAAGAGGGAATGTTAAAAGCTATTTGTAGCAATGGATTTCCAATTTGTAGGTTCGGAGAATAGGTATATACAAGCAAGACACTAAGGGAAGGCCACTGTGGCTTGCCTTTGATATAGACATGTGTAGCTAAGAGGTGCTTCGATAGGCCAGTAAACTCAGTAAAAGAGTTAAAAAGTTGCGTTTTTCAAAAAAAAAGACAAGCCAAAGGGGGGGGGGAGAGAGAGAGAGAGAGAGAGAGAGAGAGAGAGAGAGAGAGAGAGAGAGAGAGAGAGAGAGAATAAAGGAGTGGGGAATGGTCATCTTGATAAGAGATATCATCAAATTCCAAGATATAACGAAGGATGATGCATTCACACATCATACTATAAAAGAATAAAATCACTGTAGGAAGGCAGTGTACAGCGATTCCTTTGGTTCACATAGGAACGGCAATGATCCACCGTAGATGTATATTGATAACAGTGAGAATGCTGAAAGAAGCGATGAGCCGCTCCGACCTCGATGGTGAAATACTGATGACCAGTAATTTACGTTCCATGGAAACAGACTTGAGAAACTTAAAGAGTCATGAAAGTACAGTTCCTAGAGTGTATACCGGAGGACTACCATTACTAGCACGTCACGAAGTATAGGAGAAGCAAGAGGGAAGATAAACCATCTTTCCAGAATCTTGTATTTGCATAAAATAGCATGGAAATTGAACGTATGGAATGATTCACTCAATGAAAAACTGATCTGGTAATGTTTGATTGTGACTACAAGGTTGAAGAGAACAAAAGAGGGGGATCAGAAGGTGGACAAGTGATAAAGGGAAAACATAACTGTGGCATCTTGCGTACAAGACCTGATAAAACTTTTGAGAGTATGAATGGGTAATAAGAGCTCATAGTTTGAGTACAGACCACAGATAGTGAAGGTTCTATGGGAAGCTAAAAATGAGTCAGAACATGGGAACCAATGGATGGAGGTCGAGGAGAAAGATCAAAAGTTGAAAGTCATATTTCAGTACAAAATACCAAAAAACCGAAAAATGTTTAGGGATGTACTATGGAGGATATATAGACCACACTGCAGCCAGCCAACACATAGATGCTAAAGACAGCAAAAGAAAGTACTGCAAGGTAAGGAGGAGCGAGTAGAGAAACTTTGAAAAGATTGTAGTGGACGGGAAAAGAGACATTTCAAAACATTTTCACATGCTTATCAGGAGAAAATCAGGCTATCCCTGGGGATAGAGGAGAAAGAATACTTCCCACGTATTCCCTGCGTGTCGTAGAAGGCGACTAAAAGGGGAGGGAGCATGGGGGCTGGAAATCCTCCCCCCTCATTTTTTTTTTAATTTTCCAAAAGAAGGAACAGAGAAGGGGGCCAGGTGAGGATATTCCCTCAAAGGCCCAGTCCACTGTTCTTAACGCTACCTCGCTAATGCGGGAAATGGCGAATAGTATGAAAGAAATATATATATATATATATATATATATATATATATATATATATATATATATATATATATATATATATATATATATATATATAAACCCTCCCCTCTTTGTATTTTAACTTTCTAATATGGGAAACAGAGGAAGGAGTCACGCGGGGAGTGCTCATCCTCCTCGAAGGCTCAGATTGGGGTGTCTAAATGTGTGTGGATGTAGCCAAGATGTGAAAAAGGAGAGATAGGTAGTAGGTTTGAGGAAAGGAATCTGGATGTTTTGGCTCTGAGTGAAACGAAGCTCAAGGGTAAAGGGGAAGAGCGGTTTGGGAATGTCTCGGGAGCAAAGTCAGGGGTTAGTGAGAGGACAAGAGCAAGGGAAGGAGTAGCAGTACTTCTGAAACAAGTGTGGTAGGAATATGTGATAGAGTGTAAGAAAGTAAACTCTAGATTGATATGGGTAAAACTGAAAGTTGATTGAGAGAGATGGGTGGGTGCATATGCACCTGGGCATAAGAAGAAAGATCATGAGAGGCAAGTGTTTTGGGAGCAGCTGAATCAGTGTGTTAGTGGTTTTGATGCATGAGACCGGGTCATAGTGATGGGTGATTTGAATGCAAAGGTGAGTAATGTGGCAGTTGAGGGAATAATTGGTATACATGGGGTGTTCAGTGTTGTAAATGAAAATGGTGAAGAGCTTGTAGATTTATGTGCTGAAAAAGGACTGGTGATTGGGTATATCCGGTTTAAAAAGAGAGATATACATAAGTATACGTATGAAAGTAGGAGAGATGGCCAGAGAGCGTTATTGGATTACGTGTTAATTGATAGGCGCACGAAAGAGAGACTTTTGGATGTTAATGTGCTGAGAGGTGCAACTAGGAGGGATGTCTGATCATTATCTTGTGGATGCGAAGGTGAAGATTTGTAGAAGTTTCAGAAAAGAAGAGAAAATGTTGGGGTGAAGAGAGTGGTGAGTGTAAGTGAGCTTGGGAAGGAGACTTGTGAGAGGAAGTATCAGGAGAGACTGAGAACAGAATAGAAAAAGGTGAGAACAAAAAAGGTAAGGGGAGTGGGGGAGGAATGGAATGTATTTAGGGAAGCATTGATAGCTTGCGCAAAAGATGCTTGTGGCATGAGAAGCGTTGGAGGTAGGCAGATTAGAAAGGGTAGTGAGTGGTGGGATGAAGAGGTAAGATTATTAGTGAAAGAGAAGAGAGAGGCATTTGGACTATTTTTGCAGGGAAATAATGCAAATGAGTGGGAGATGTATAAACAAAAGAGGCAGGAGGTCAAGAGGAAGGTGCAAGAGGCGAAAAAGATGGCAAATGAGAGATGGGGTGAGAGAGTATCATTAAATTTTAGGGAGAATAAAAAGATGTTTTGGAAGGAGGTAAATAATGTGCGTAAGACAAGGGAACAAATGGGAACTTCAGTGAAGGGGGCTAATGGGGAGGTGATAACAACTGGTGGTGATGTGAGAAGGAGATGGAGTGAGTATTTTGAAGGTTTGTTGAATGTGTTTGATGATAGAGTGGCAGATATAGGGTGTTTTGGTCGAGGTGGTGTGCAAAGTGAGAGGGTTAGGGATGATGATTTGGTAAACAGAGAAGAGGTAGTAAAAGCTTTGCGGAAGATGAAAGCCGGCAAGGCAGCGGGTTTGGATGCAATTGCAGTGGAATTTATTAAGAATGGGGGTGACTGTATTGTTGACTGGTTGGTAAGGTTATTTAATGTATGTATGATTCATGGTGAGGTGCCTGAGGATTGGAGGAATGCTTGCATAGTGACATTGTACAAAGGCAAAGGGGATAAGAGTGAGTGCTCAAATTACAGAGGTATAAGTTTGTTCAGTATTCCTGGTAAATTATATGGGAGGGTATCGATTGAGAGGGTGAAAGCATGTACAGAGCATCAGATTGGGGAGGAGCAGTGTGGTTTCAGAAGTGGTAGAGGATGTGTGGATCAGGTGTTTGCTTTGAAGAATGTATGTGAGAAATACTTTGAAAAGCAAATGGATTTGTATGTAGCATTTATGGATCTGGAGAAGGCATATGGCAGAGTTGATAGAGATGCTCTGTGGAAGGTATTAAGAATATATGGTGTGGGAGGCAAGTTGTTAGAAGCAGTGAAAAGTTTTTATCAAGGATGTAAGGCATGTGTACGTGTAGGAAGAGAGGAAAGTGATTGGTTCTCAGTGAATGCAGGTTTGCGACAGGGGTGTGTGATGTCTCCATGGTCTCCATGGGTTTATGGATGGGGTTGTTAGGGAGGTGAATGCAAGAATTTTGGAAAGAGGGGCAAGTATGAAGTCTGCTGGGAATGAGAGAGCTTGGGAAGTGAGTCAGTTGTTGTTCGCTGATGATACAGCGCTGGTGGCTGATTCATGTAAGAAACTGCAGAAGCTGGTGACTGAGTTTGGTAAAGTGTGTGAAGAAGAAAGTTAAGAGTAAATGTGAATAAGAGCAAGGTTATTAGGTACAGTAGGGTTGAGGGTCAAGTCAATTGGGAGGTAAGTTTGAATGGAGAAAAACTGGAGGAAGTGAAGTGTTTTAGATATCTGGGAGTGGATTTGGCAGCGGATGGAGCCATGGAAGCGGAAGTGTATCATAGGGTGGGGGAGGGGGGGAAAATTTTGGGAGCCTTGAAGAATGTGTGGAAGTCGAAAACATAATCTCGGAAAGCAAAAATGGGTATGTTTGAAGGAATTGTGGTTCCAACAATGTTGTATGGTTGCGAGGCGTGGGCTGTGGATAGAGTTGTGCGCAGGAGAATGGATGTGCTGGAAATGAGATGTTAGAGGACAATGTGTGGTGTGAGGTGGTTTGATCGAGTGAGTAACGTAAGGGTAAGAGAGATGTGTGGAAATAAAAAGAGCGTGGTTGAGAGAGCAGAAGAGGGTGTTTTGAAGTGGTTTGGGCACATGGAGAGGATGAGTGAGGAAAGATTGACCAAGAGGATATATGTGTCGGAGGTGGAGGGAACAAGGAGAAGAGGGAGACCAAATTGGAGGTGGAAAGATGGAGTGAAAAAGATTTTGTGTGATCGGGGCCTGAACATGCAGGAGGGTGAAAGGAGGGCAAGGAATAGAGTGGATTGGAGCGATGTGGTATACCGGGGTTGACGTGCTGTCAGTGGATTGAATCAGGGCATGTGAGGCGTCTGGGGTAAACCATGGAAAGCTGTGTAGGTATGTATATTTGCGTGTGTGGACGTATGTATATACATGTGTATGGGGGGGGGGTTGGGCCATTTCTTTCGTCTGTTTCCTTGCGCTACCTCGCAAACGCGGGAGACAGCGACAAAGTATAATAATAAAAAAAAATATATATATATATATATTATATATATATATATATATCTTTCTTTTCTTTCAAACTATTCGCCATTTCCCGCATTAGCGAGGTAGCGTTAAGAACAGAGGACTGGGCCTTTGAGGGAATACCCTCACCTGGCCCAATTCTCTGTTCCTTCTTTTGGAAAATTGAAAAAAAAAAAAAAAAAACCGAGAGGGGAGGATTTCCAGCCCCCCGCTCCCTCCCCTTTTAGTCGCCTTCTACGACACGCAGGGAATATGTGGGAAGTATTCTTAATCCCCTATCCCCAGGGATAATATATATATATATATATATATATATATATATATATATATATATATATATATATATATATATGCTGGAAATCCTCCCCTCTCATTATTTTTTTTAATTTTCCAAAAGAAGGAACAGAGAAGGGGGCCAGGTGAGGATATTCCCTCAAAGGCCCAGTTCTCTGTTCTTAACGCTACCTCGCTGACGCGGGAAATGGCGAATAATTTGAAAGAAAAGATATATATATATATATATATATATATATATATATATATGAGAAGCAACCACTGTTCTAAGGTTGGAGGTACTGTAGGTGCACGGCGTACTTAGAACATTGTGTAAGAGCGCTCGGCGACACTCACTTTAATCATGCAGTGATAAAACAGAGCCATGAAATATTCCCTCGCCTGCTCTTTAATCTAATTCAGACCATTTGCCTGGTTTATACAGAGAATGGGATTTATACATCACGAATACCTTGTTTAAGCTTGAAAAACAGTCTATGCTGTTACACGTCATACTGTTAACACTGGATTTAAAATAACTTCAGAGCAATGCAACAATGTAGAAGAGGATAAAGACAGGTGTTGAACGCGACAGTATAACCAGTGGGGGACTTATGAGCGTAATAGGGAAAAAGTGGGCAGTGTGGATAAAGCGAGGCTAAAGTGTCAGAAGATAAGAAAACCGTTCATAGAGACTGGGAGTGAAAAGTATGTAACTATAAAAATATGAAGCATAAGGAAGCATACGAAACGCAGTAAACAAAGAGATGAATTGACTAATTGATTAATAAATATCGGTTGACCGGATTATGGCAGACATTCGGCTTAAAATTCGCAGTTGAGTTAGGTTAGGTTAGGTTAGGATATTTCCACACTTTCGATAAACACACGAGTGAGGTACATCTAGATAGTCAGGATGGAAGTCAACATATTTAATGGTATGGTTTGTACATAATGCACTTGGTTGAACATCAAGTGATGAACACTTACAGTAATACAGTAATACAGCCTTATGACGTTCACAATGGCAGGTATAGAACTGTTCCTGTGTATGTGTTTCCGACTCTGACTGGAGCATGTCGATTGTGGTTACAAACTTCCGTCCGTGGTGGCCCTACACGTCAGAGAAGGTCCCTATGATGGTAGGGTGTCAGCAGTTTATTGCCAAACTGTCGTATGAGCCGCTGGTGTTAATCGGAGAGGTTGGCCAGGTTCAACGAGATGAGAGCCTCTTGGTGATTGTGTAAGATTGGGTCAGGATGATTCTGCACGCCCTTCTCTGCACTCTTTCTAGCTGGTCCCTCTGTGTAACTGTTAGTGAGGAGGACCAGGCTGGCGGAGGCGTAGGTGAGCTTACAAAAAATGGAGATGGTTAAGACGTTCCTGATCTCAACTGGTGGGACGCTGAGTAACTTCAGCCGGCGGAGCAGGTACAGATGGTATGAGGAAGATTTGATGATAGTGCCTACATGACTCTTCCAGTTTAAACCGTCGTCTATAATGACACAAAGAAGTCTGATGTCTCTGACTATCTTAGGGTCTATTGTGATGTCAAGGGGACAGGCTGTTGTCTGTACCCAGGATGGTGTGCATCATCACAGTCTTGGTGTTTTTGATGGCGACGTCGTTAGCTGCAATTATTCCCAAATGTTGTTGATGATGTAACGAAGGGCAATGAAGTCGTGAGAGTTGTTGATCCTGATACCAAAAAGTTGTAGTAGTCTTTGTACTTCTAGCGGTGATTTGCGTCCTTTAGGGCGTCACTGATAGGAGTGAAGAAGCAAGTAGGCCTCATCTTGGTGCCCTGTGGTACACTGCATGTCAGGGGTAGTGAGGTCGATGTGGCTCCTGTACAGCGGACCGATTGGTGTCGCCCTGTCAAGAAGTTCGCCAGCCACGAGACGAGACACCTCTCAAGACCCAAGTCGACGGCTTTCTTTATGATGATGTTATAATTTACTGAGTCGAAAGCATTAGTGAAGTATACGAAGGCTAGCACCATCGAGGACTTGCGCTTCTCCGAGATGCGGTAAATGAAGTCTAGGAGGCTGACAAGGCAGTGAGTGATGGAGGAAGACTTCATAGTTCCAGCCTGCTTAACGTCTACTGAATCAGCAGCGTCAGCATAGGCTCAGTCAAACACAGTACTTTCACTCGGGCGTTATTATGTGTGTGTGTGTGTGTGTGTGTGTGTGTGTGTGTGTGTGTGTGTGTGTGTGTGTGTGTGATTATGTGTGTCACGGAAAGGGTGTTTTACAATTGTGTTACCCGGTGTTTGGCCATGTATATGTGCCATGCCTTAACCTTATAATTACACACCCATACATATACACCCCAGACTATGCCAGGTAACCATTCATTAACCAGCCCCAAAGGAGACAGTGAGCAGCTGGTTTGGATGTAAGCCGCTGCCCTGCATGTGTGTAAATGACTACTTGCAATCACATATTTGTACTGTACATGGAGGGGGTTTTACACTTGCGGGGCCACATCTTTTGAACATTTTCTATTACTATACAACTTCTTAATCTTGTATATGCTATTTGCATCTACTATGTCTTCAGGCATCTCATTCCTTTTATCCAGTACTTTTATATCTTAAAAATATTGCTTCACATTTCTTTTTAGTTTCTTGCCAAGTTTTACATTATGTCCTATGGTTGTTCTATCCTTACACCTTTCACTATCTACGTCATCAGTCTGGTTCAAAAACTTAGGGTTGTGATCATGTCGCCCCTTACTCTTCTTTTTTCCATGCTGGGCAAAAGCAAGGCCTTTAGCCTTTCCCCTGTAACTCGGCTTTAATTTTGGTACCATGTTTTTTGTCCACTGCAACTCCTCCCTTAGTTCTTTGGGCTTCTTTAAGCATAGTCATTCTATGCAATGAAGGTGACTACTCCTTATTCATACTTGAAGATCCAGCTTCTTTATCAACCTACTAGTGTCAAATGCTTTCTGGCAGTCCAAATGGAAACAGTCCACGCAACTTTCTCTTTGGTCTAAAACGGAACTCACTCTCTCATAGAAATCTGAGGGATACGTTAACCTTGACCACATTTCCCTGAAGCCGTATTGTCTCTCACTTAGGCAGCTTCTCCTCTGCAGCAAGTCATCCAGTTCTATACAGACCACACGGAGGCTGGTCTGTAGCTCAGCACAACTTCTTGGTCTCTTTTCTTCAAGACGGCAAGTGTTTGTCCTCTACCGCATTAAATCTTTCCAGCAGCATCTCGAACAACTTTGTAAGTGATTCATCAAGTGTATCTGCACACATCTCCAACATATATGGAGAAAAATCATCCGAACCATGAGCCTCATATGGGTCAAGATTCTTCATTACTCTGTTTACGTCTTTCCTATACTTCTTAGTGCTTCCTGAGACCTCGTCCCACAAATGTTGGCGCTAATATGTCACCTGAGGTGTAAACACTGTTTCCAGGATCATATTTCCCTATCAAGTTTGTTTTCGTCTCTATTCGTTTACCGTCCGTATCTGCTTCATGATCAAACTCGAGTTTTATATGATCGCTTCTTCTAGATGGTGTACCATGTATGATATTCAATTTCCTTATCATCACGTGTGAAGATATCCTTGTCTGCTAGGCGACATGATGGTAAAAGATGTTATCCCGGATTCAGTCTAACAACTTGTGTCTCCATGACTCCTTGACTCAATAAGAATGCTAATAATCAAGTCTGTCTCTCCATAGATGAGATCCCCCATTGTATGTACGTCACCATCTCTGAGAGATACATATTTCACAACATAACGTACCAACTTGCTTGTTCCTTCAATGTTATCACTGTATAGTTGTTTTTGTTCACTAAAATTCTTCGAAGGATTGTACCTTATTAACACCACTTCTTTCCCACACTCACTATCATCCGTTATCTTGAGACATTTACAGCAATCTCTTATCAGGAGAGCCATCTTCCCCCTCCATTTTTGCCCTTGCTTTCCTTCCCCGCCATCATCCATCCCACTGTACAAAACAGATGAAACCTTATTTCCAAAACTCCACTAATATTAGGTGCTTATACCCATAATTCAATGAGCCTTGAATTCGACCTTATACCCTCTTACAACGTGTCCAGCAGCATTTGTATACATTATTGTGTCAGCCTGACATTTCCACCACTCGATATTTCTGACCTTAGTGGCTGCACTGGCGATGCTGCTCCATCCCCTTGTCTCATTTAACATCTCAGTATATTCTATCTCTTGATTACACTCTTTGCCTCTCGCTCTGTACTTCCCTCGGTCTACCACCTGTGATGAAGACCTCACTGTATCCTTCGTGTTTCCGAAGTTCCTTAACCTGCTTTAAGTAACTCCTGACTGCTTAACCCCAAACTGAACGTAACCATTCTTAGTCGTCCGCATATGTCTCAGCCATATCCATCAACTCTCTTTGAACCAGCTTTCCATTCTTCTCTAGCCATTCTTCTCTCTCTCTTGAATACATTCTTCTTTCAAAGCAAAATTCGTCGGCTATGTACGTCTGCCAACCTTCTGCTTCACCAGCGTTTCTAATTCTGGTGCCACTCGTGTGTCTGCTAAATCCGTCAGTGTTGATTCGCCAACTTCCACGTCTCTGGCTTTATCCCAATTTTTTTATGCCAGCAAGAATTAATCCTGAATGCTCTGACTGAACATTCTTTTTAAAACCATCTGTCTAACCCTGTATATATCTGCCTGCTTGATATTTTCTCTAACAGCACATGTTCCTCTCCCTAGATCTCACCTAGTAATTCTTTTTTCGCCTTTGTGTTAGTCTGTACGTCTCTGTACCACTGTATCAGGCGTTATGCTCCGTTTCTCTTCATCAGAACCAGATTTTCCTTTGCCCTTTGGTATCACAAATCACTGGTCAATGTATTACGGACAGACTGATGGAGACAATGCAGAGGCGAGGCACCAAGACCATTGCAGGACCCACAAACAACTGTGAAAGCTGACTAATTGACTTGTATCAGTTTAGTTTAGAAAAGAGAAGTTAAGAGTTGATCTAATACAGGTATTCAAAATTATTATAGGCTACGATAATCTCGATCTAGCAGGCTACTTATGGATAGATATGTTTGATCTTATTTCTTGTAAAGGATACAAACTTGTGGGCAAACGTTTTACCTCAAATGAGGCGAAATACTCTTTACTTCTACAGGATTATTAACATACGGAATGATTTACCAGTTAGGGTAGTAAAAAGCAGAACCATATATACGTTCAAGATAGACGTAATAAATAAATCGCTTCAAATCCAAGACTAACATTATTTTCGCCTTCATAGCTATATGTAAAGTGTACAAACTTTTCCCTTTAAAAAAATCTGTCCTTTACTCATGCCACATGAATCCATGAGTTCTTATTCTCTTATACTACCACAAACAGTCTCGTTTAAACCCAGTGGTCTGTTGATGTTTGAATTCAGTTGCATTCCACAACCACAACAGCCTCGTCAAGACCCAATGGTCTGTTGATGTTTGAATTTAGTTGTATTCCACAATCACAAAAGCCGTGTTAGGACCCAGGGGTCTGTTGATGTTTGATGTTGGTATTACCAAAGTTGATTTATCCTCAAGGATATCCAGAGGCAATCAATGTGACCGATGTCTCTGATCTACTTCATATGTTGCACCTTCTTTCATCTGGTTACATTCTGAATCCCCTAAACTCATTCGACACTGTGTTCATTCCCCTTTGATATAATACGTTCATCCCTTAGTCACCAGTTTCCTGATAACTTTCCTTCAGATCACTGATTTGATTTTCTCTTTATTTCCTCCTCCGACCGTGTTAACTGTTTCTCAGTCATTACTGATAATCACCCAAGTCTTATGGTTTCACATGTTTACTCATGTATTTCTCCAGTGTCCGTTTTCTCCATTCATTCTACACCTCACATAAACCCTCGCCCCGTAAGCCTCTTGCTTTTTGAGCCAAGACCTCCGCCCCAGTCCGTCTCACAGGCGTTGGGACACTTGTGTCTAAGTTGTGTCAGCACCTCTGAACCAGTCATCCAGGTCCTCCCTAGTCTATCCTAGCATCATCATCCTCTACAACTCTTCCTCCAGAATCCCTTACCCATAACAATCAAGGTCGGGGCAGTAGTAATGATGCTTGCCCGAGCCTGTGATAGAGGAAAACATAATTCTTTTTTTTCCCAGCTTGGCTCTTGCCAGACGATCTGATGAATTATTTCCCAGCTTTTTTTGTTCAGCTTTAGTCTAAAGGTGAATATCCTCGCATAAAAAACGGGCGGCTCTGTTTACTCGTATGGCCTTTCTAGATGTGTGTATAATTGCCTATTTGCACTGTATGGGGAGTTTTACACTCGTATAAGTCTGTGTGTGTATGTGTGTGTGTGTGTGTGTGTGTGTGTGTGTGTGTGTGTGTGTGTGTGTGTGTGTGTGTGTAACGATAACAATGATAACAAAATAGTAGCGAATACTATAGTAATGATGATCATAATAACAATAATGATAATATATGATACATATCTACATAGCTTTATCTATGTATGTATGTATATATTCAGGGCTGTCAAGAAGGTCTTGGAGAGGAGGCAAAGCTTATCAAAAGTGATGGTGATTTAGCTAAGGATGAAAGGCCTCAGAACATAGTAGGAAAATGATTAATAATTCAATTTACCTGTTTTCTGGAAGAGGTAAATAATCCGAGATCTCGCCCCGAGTTAAAGGAGACAGTCTCGTCAGAGCGTCAGTCCCCGAGACACACACACACACTACGTGACTGTTTGATATCTTGCGCCCTCGATAACCACATCAGGTTCTGATATCATGACCAGGCTCGTCAGAGCGTCAGTCCCCGAAATACACACACACTACGTGACTGTTTGATATCTTGCTCCCTCGATAACCACATCAGGTTCTGATATCATGACCAGGTGGTTATATGAAGACGACGATAGATTCGCCTTATCTCTACCCTAGTGACCTGTTGGAGGAACACCTGGTGGTGCGACTGGGGACCTGTTAAACACCTGATGACCAGATTATTTACTGGTGACCTGTTACACACAAGGTAACTGGATGACCTGATGTGATGACCTGATAACATCAGATGACCAGAGATTCACTTCCTGGTGACCTGTTAAACACTAGGTGACCTGACTACTAGGTGATGATCTATCAACAACAGATGACCAGATCACTCTCTGGTGACCTTTTAAACACTCAATGATCAGATAACTACCTGATGACCTGTTAAGCACCTGGTGATCAACGCAGTAACCGATGACCAATAAGACAATAGCAAAATATCTTCCTAGTAACGCAGTAACTAACTTATAACCAAGTTATCTGCTTGGTGCTAACTACCTAGTCAAGTTACCTTATAAGTACTTAATGGCCTCATAACTACCTAACCATCCATCAACTACCTACTCACATGACAAATACGGAATTATCACATAAAGTCCTAATCATCTAAAGTCTATGTATTCATCAAGGAATTACGAAATGAAAGCAATGCCTTATGGTCTTTATTTTTTTTTTTGTATGAGGCCAGCCACACGAGGACTGACCGTTATGGGGATGACCTCTCTCTCTCTCTCTCTCTCTCTCTCTCTCTCTCTCTCTCTCTCTCTCTCTCTCTCTCTCTCTCCGGACTTCTCTTTCATTCTCGTCCTTCCCTCATACTATAACCTTCCCGCCCTCAGGAGTTGGGGTCGACAAACTCCTGACTCCCTCGGGTTAATCCTCGCTGCAATGTCGTTTCTCTCTCTGTCTCTCTCTCTCTCTCTCTCTCTCTCTCTCTCTCTCTCTCTCTCTCTCTCTCTCTCTTTATTTTCCCTTTTCAACCTATAAGGCTCTGCCTGAACCTTCCTCTTGCCCGTGTTGAGACGGTCACGATTAAGAATTAAATGACTATCTGTTGTTAGCATAGTTTCCTCGAGGTTTAACAAGCAGGTGAAAGGCTACCAATTAGCTTGAGATCCATTAAATACCTGGCGGTCATTAACTGCTTAACGAGCCAAAAAACAAAAGACATAATGTCATGATCCATTAAACACCAAAGGCTTGTTTCTGCTTCCTAGTTACATATTAAATTCAAGAACTATTGATTACCTCAGGAAGATGTCGGTACACCAACTACCTGACGACTCCCTCAACAACTGGTAGTTTATCAAATGTTTAGCGTCCATTAACAACCTAGACACCCAAAATATACTGGGAAACCCGAAGACCACAGAACGACTCGTTAACGACTGACTTGTGAGTTACTGCACCAGTCTACTGAAGGGATAGCTACTAGATAGTTGAAACGCTGTTCAATGACCTATTTTCTCAGTAATGACCTAATAACAGAACACAATAGTTTCGTAAGGCTAGGTTAGGTTAGGTTAGGTTAGGTTAGGTTAGGTTAGGTTAGGTTCTGAATGGAGATAACCAGATAACCATCTGATTCTTCCCACCAACCCAATGGTCTTGGAACAGAAAAGAAAAATTGATTTAACAACTTACACGATAATCCTCACCTGCTCGGCACGTTCCCCTGTGACACAGTATAGCTATGCTGCATAGAATGCTCTATATGCTGCATGTCATGCGGAGGCCGTGTTGCATATAATGTCATCTTTGCTGCATTCAATGCTGAGTCTATACTCCATATAATGAATATTGTCTTGATTGAGCTTCTCCAGATAATGAATATTGTCTTGAATTGATGCTTCTCCATATAATGAATATTGTCTTGATGATGCTTCTCAGATAGTGAATATAGTCTTGATTGATGCTTCTCCAGATAGTGAATATTGTCTTGATTGATGCTTCTCCAGATAATGAATATTGTCTTGATGATGCTTCTCCAGATAGTGAATATGTCTTGATTGATGCTCTCCAGATAGTGAATATGTCTTGATTGATGCTTCCTCCAGATAGTGAATATGTCTTGATTGAGCTTCTCCAGATAGTGAATATTGTCCTTGATTGATGCTTCTCCAGATAGTGGAATATTGTCTTGATTGATGCTTCCTCCAGATAGTGAATATTGTCCTTGATTGATGCTTCCTCCAGATAGTGAATATTGCTTGATTGATGCTTCTCCAGATGGTGAATATTGTCTTGATTGAAGCTTCTCCAGATAGTGAATATTGTCTTGATTGATCTTCTCCAGATAGTGATATTGTCTTGATTGAGCTTATCAGTCACATGTGAATGAGCTACCAGTCCACATGTGAATGAGCTACCAGTCCACATGTGAATGAGCTACCATTCACATGTGAATGAGCTACTAGTCACATGTGAATGAGCTACCAGTCCACATGTGAATGAGCTACCATTCACATGTGAATGAGCTACAAGTCACATGTGAATGAAGCTACCAGTCACATGTGATTGAGTTACCAGTCACATGTGAATGAATTATCAGTCACATGTGAATGAGTTATCCAGTCACATGTGAATTAGCTACAAGTCACATGTGAATAAGCTACCAGTCACATGTGAATTAGCTACAAGTCACATGTGAATGAGCTACCATTCACATGTGAATGAGTTATCCAGTCACATGTGAATAAGCTACAAGTCACATGTGAATGAGCTACCATTCACATGTGAATGAGCTACTAGTCACATGTGAATGAATTATCAGTCACATGTGATTGAGTTACTAGTCACATGTGAATGAATTATCAGTCACATGTGAATGAGTTATCCAGTCACATGTGAATGAATTATCAGTCACATGTGAATGAGCTACCATTCACATGTGAATGAGTTATCCAGTCACATGTGAATGAGCTACCATTCACATGTGAATGAGCTACAAGTCACATGTGAATGAGCTACCATTCACATGTGAATGAGCTAACCAGTCACATGTGAATGAGCTACCATTCACATGTGAATGAGCTACCAGTCACATGTGAATAAGCTACAAGTCACATGTGAATGAGCTAACCAGTCACATGTGAATAAGCTACCAGTCACATGTGATTGAGTTACCAGTCACATGTGAATGAGTACAGTCACATGTGAATAAGCTACCAGTCACATGTGAATGAGCTAACCAGTCACATGTGATTGAGTTACTAGTCACATGTGAATGAGCTACCAGTCCACATGTGAATGAGCTACAGTCACATGTGAATGAGCTACCATCACATGTGAATGAGCTACCAGTCCACATGTGAATGAGCTACCAGTCCACATGTGAATGAGCTACAAGTCACATGTGAATGAGCTACCATTCACATGTGAATGAGCTACCATCACATGTGAATGAGCTACCATCACATGTGAATGAGTACAGTCACATGTGAATGAGCTACCATCACATGTGAATGAGCTACCAGTCCACATGTGAATGAGCTACCATCACATGTGAATGAGCTACCATCACATGTGAATGAGCTACCATCACATGTGAATGAGCTAACCAGTCACATGTGAATGAGCTACAGTCACATGTGAATGAGCTAACCAGTCACATGTGAATAAGCTACCAGTCACATGTGAATTAGCTACAAGTCACATGTGAATGAATTATCAGTCACATGTGAATTAGCTACAAGTCACATGTGAATGAGCTACAAGTCACATGTGAATGAGCTACAAGTCACATGTGAATAAGCTACCAGTCACATGTGAATGAGTTATCCAGTCACATGTGAATAAGCTACCAGTCACATGTGAATGAGTTATCAGTCACATGTGAATGAGTACAGTCACATGTGAATGAGTTATCCAGTCACATGTGAATGAGTTATCAGTCACATGTGAATGAGCTACCAGTCCACATGTGAATGAGCTACCATTCACATGTGAATGAGTTATCCAGTCACATGTGAATGAGCTACTAGTCACATGTGAATGAATTATCAGTCACATGTGAATGAATTATCAGTCACATGTGAATTAGCTACAAGTCACATGTGATTGAGTTACTAGTCACATGTGAATGAGCTAACCAGTCACATGTGAATGAGCTACCATTCACATGTGAATGAGCTACTAGTCACATGTGAATGAGTACAGTCACATGTGAATGAGTTATCAGTCACATGTGATTGAGTTACTAGTCACATGTGAATGAGTTATCAGTCACATGTGATTGAGTTACTAGTCACATGTGAATGAGTACAGTCACATGTGAATGAGTTATCAGTCACATGTGAATGAGCTACAGTCACATGTGAATGAGCTACCAGTCACATGTGATTGAGTTACCAGTCACATGTGATTGAGTTACCAGTCACATGTGAATGAGCTACCATTCACATGTGAATGAGTTATCCAGTCACATGTGAATGAGCTACCATCACATGTGAATGAGCTACAGTCACATGTGAATAAGCTACAAGTCACATGTGAATGAATTATCAGTCACATGTGAATGAGCTAACCAGTCACATGTGAATTAGCTACAAGTCACATGTGAATGAGCTAACCAGTCACATGTGAATGAATTATCAGTCACATGTGAATTAGCTACAAGTCACATGTGAATGAGCTACAGTCACATGTGAATGAGCTACCATCACATGTGAATGAAGCTACCAGTCACATGTGAATGAGTTATCCAGTCACATGTGAATGAGCTACCATCACATGTGAATGAGTTATCCAGTCACATGTGAATGAGTACAGTCACATGTGAATTAGCTACAAGTCACATGTGAATGAGCTACAGTCACATGTGAATGAGTACAGTCACATGTGAATGAGCTACTAGTCACATGTGAATGAGCTACAAGTCACATGTGAATGAGTACAGTCACATGTGAATGAGTTATCCAGTCACATGTGAATAAGCTACCAGTCACATGTGAGTGAGCTACATGTCACATGTGAATGAGCTACCATTCACATGTGAATGAGTACAGTCACATGTGAATGAGTTATCAGTCACATGTGAATGAGTTATCAGTCACATGTGATTGAGTTACCAGTCACATGTGATTGAGTTACCAGTCACATGTGAATAAGCTACCAGTCACATGTGAATGAGTTATCAGTCACATGTGAATGAGTACAGTCACATGTGAATGAGCTAACCAGTCACATGTGAATGAGTTATCCAGTCACATGTGAATGAGCTACAGTCACATGTGAATGAGCTACCAGTCACATGTGAATGAGCTACCAGTCACATGTGAATGAGCTACCAGTCACACGTGAATGAGCTACCAGTCACATGTGAATAAGCTACCAGTCACATGTGAATAAGCTACCAGTCACATGTGAATGAGCTACAGTCACATGTGAATGAGCTACAGTCACATGTGAATAAGCTACCAGTCACACGTGAATGAGCTACCATCACATGTGAATGAGCTACAGTCACATGTGAATGAGCTACAGTCACATGTGAATTAGCTACAAGTCACATGTGAATGAGCTACCAGTCACACGTGAATGAGCTACCAGTCCACATGTGAATGAGCTACCAGTCACACGTGAATGAGCTACCATCACATGTGAATGAGCTACAAGTCACATGTGAATGAGCTACAAGTCACATGTGAATGAGCTACAAGTCACATGTGAATGAGCTACCATCACATGTGAATGAGCTACAGTCACATGTGAATGAGCTACAGTCACATGTGAATGAGCTACCATCACATGTGAATGAGCTACCATCACATGTGAATGAGCTACCATCACATGTGAATGAGCTAACCAGTCACATGTGAATAAGCTACCAGTCACATGTGAATGAGCTACCATCACATGTGAATGAGCTACAGTCACATGTGAATGAGCTACCATCACATGTGAATGAGCTACAGTCACATGTGAATGAGTACAGTCACATGTGAATGAGCTAACCAGTCACATGTGAATGAGCTACCATCACATGTGAATGAGCTACAGTCACATGTGAATGAGCTACCATCACATGTGAATGAGCTACAAGTCACATGTGAATGAGTACAGTCACATGTGAATGAGCTACCAGTCACATGTGAATGAGCTACAGTCACATGTGAATGAGCTACCATTCACATGTGAATGAGCTACAGTCACATGTGAATGAGCTACAGTCACATGTGAATGAGCTACCAGTCACACGTGAATGAGCTACCAGTCACACGTGAATGAGCTACCAGTCACACGTGAATGAGCTACCATCACATGTGAATGAGCTAACCAGTCACATGTGAATGAGCTACAGTCACATGTGAATGAGCTACAGTCACATGTGAATGAGCTACCAGTCACACGTGAATGAGCTACCAGTCACATGTGAATAAGCTACCAGTCACACGTGAATGAGCTACCAGTCACACGTGAATGAGCTACCATCACATGTGAATGAGCTACAGTCACATGTGAATGAGCTACAGTCACATGTGAATAAGCTACCAGTCACATGTGAATGAGCTACCAGTCACACGTGAATGAGCTACCAGTCACACGTGAATGAGCTACCAGTCACACGTGAATGAGCTACCATCACATGTGAATGAGCTACAGTCACATGTGAATGAGCTACCAGTCACACGTGAATGAGCTACCAGTCACACGTGAATGAGCTACCAGTCACATGTGAATGAGCTACAGTCACATGTGAATTAGCTACAAGTCACATGTGAATGAGCTACCAGTCACATGTGAATGAGCTACTAGTCACATGTGAATGAGCTACCAGTCACATGTGAATTAGCTACAAGTCACATATGAATGGGCTACCAGTCACGTGTGAACGAGCTACCAGTCACATGTGAATGAGTTATCAGTCACATGTGAATGAGCTACCAGTCACATGTGAATGAGCTACCAGTCACATGTGAATGAGCTACCAGTCACATGTGAATGAAGTATCAGTCACATGTGAATGAGCTACTAGTCACATGTGAATGAGCTACCAGTCACATGTGAATTAGCTACAAGTCACATATGAATGGGCTACCAGTCACGTGTGAACGAGCTACCAGTCACATGTGAATGAGTTATCAGTCACATGTGAATGAGCTACCAGTCACATGTGAATGAGCTACCAGTCACATGTGAATGAGCTACCAGTCACATGTGAATGAATTATCAGTCACATGTGAATGAGCTACTAGTCACATGTGAATGAGCTACCAGTCACATGTGAATGAGCTACCAGTCACATGTGAAGTCACATGTGAATGAGCTACCAGTCACATGTGAACGAGCCTACCAGTCACATGTGAATGAAGTAGTCAGTCACATGTGAATGAGGCTACTAGTCACATGTGAATGAGCTACCAGTCACATGTGAATTAGCTACAAGTCACATATGAATGGGCTACCAGTCACGTGTGAACGAGCTACCAGTCACATGTGAATGAGTTATCAGTCACATGTGAATGAGCTACCAGTCACATGTGAATGAGCTACCAGTCACATGTGAATGAGCTACCAGTCACATGTGAATGAATTATCAGTCACATGTGAATGAGCTACTAGTCACATGTGAATGAGCTACCAGTCACATGTGAATGAGCTACCAGTCACATGTGAATGAGCTACCAGTCACATGTGAATGAGCTACAAGACACATGTGAATGAGCTACCAGTCACATGTGAATGAGCTACAAGTCACACGTGAATAAGCTACAAGTCACATGTGATTGAGTTACCAGTCACATGTGAGTATGCTACAAGTCACATGTGATTGAGTTACTAGTCACATGTGAGTAAGCTACAAGTCACATGTGAATGAGCTACAAGTCACATGTGAGTGAGCTACAAGTCACATGTGAATAAGCTACAAGTCACATGTGAATAAGCTACCAGTCACATGTGAATAAGCTACCAGTCACATGTGAATGAGCTACCAGTCACATGTGTGTGCTCAGTGTACCAGTGTAATGGCTGAACACTCGCCCAGTACTACAGTGTAAGGGTGATCGTGAGGTGTGACTCATCGCTGGAGGGGGTGTCAGTTACTGACGTAACTACAGCTGCAGTAGCTGGACTTGACGTCTCGCTACAGCTGCAGTAGCTGGACTTGATGTCTCGCTACAGCTGCAGTAGCTGGACTTGACGTCTCGCTACAGCTGCAGTAGCTGGACTTGACGTCTCGCTACAGCTGCAGTAGCTGGACTTGACGTCTCGCTACAGCTGCAGTAGCTGGACTTGACGTCTCGCTACAGCTGCAGTAGCTGGACTTGACGTCTCGCTACAGCTGCAGTAGCTGGACTTGACGTCTCGCTACAGCTGCAGTAGCTGGACTTGACGTCTCGCTACAGCTGCAGTAGCTGGACTTGACGTCTCGCTACAGCTGCAGTAGCTGGACTTGACGTCTCGCTACAGCTGCAGTAGCTGGACTTGACGTCTCGCTACAGCTGCAGTAGCTGGACTTGACGTCTCGCTACAGCTGCAGTAGCTGGACTTGACGTCTCGCTACAGCTGCAGTAGCTGGACTTGACGTCTCGCTACAGCTGCAGTAGCTGGACTTGACGTCTCGCTACAGCTGCAGTAGCTGGACTTGACGTCTCGCTACAGCTGCAGTAGCTGGACTTGACGTCTCGCTACAGCTGCAGTAGCTGGACTTGACGTCTCGCTACAGCTGCAGTAGCTGGACTTGACGTCTCGCTACAGCTGCAGTAGCTGGACTTGACGTCTCGCTACAGCTGCAGTAGCTGGACTTGACGTCTCGCTACAGCTGCAGTAGCTGGACTTGACGTCTCGCTACAGCTGCAGTAGCTGGACTTGACGTCTCGCTACAGCTGCAGTAGCTGGACTTGACGTCTCGCTACAGCTGCAGTAGCTGGACTTGACGTCTCGCTACAGCTGCAGTAGCTGGACTTGACGTCTCGCTACAGCTGCAGTAGCTGGACTTGACGTCTCGCTACAGCTGCAGTAGCTGGACTTGACGTCTCGCTACAGCTGCAGTGGTTAAGCGTATCTGGAAGTCCCTCCGGCTCTGGCACGCACCCGCTGAAGAACAAAAATCACCCGCGCCATCATTATTCATGCACCTGTTCAAGTGAACAAAATATGCACGCAAACCTCATCAAAATGTTTGTGCTTACATTACATGAAATACGCCTTCTCCTCTCTCTCTCTCTCTCTCTCTCTCTCTCTCTCTCTCTCTCTCTCCTTCTCGTCTGCAGCAGACACGACACATTATCAAAACTTTACATGCGAATAAAGTCTTCTATTCAGCGGCATATCCATGAATCAAAATTACCCCCTCAATTATCCCTCCTTGACAAAACGCAAGCGATGGCCCTGCCTCCTGGGTTGTGTAAAGGCTCGGCAATTTACCCCCTGCGTACCTCAATCACTGCTAATGAAGCAGAGAGCGGACACAACCTGCCCCAGTAATCAGGACCCACAGTCGATCATCCCCGGGCCAAGAGAGGCCTCAAATTACCTGTTGGACGGTCGCGACTCCATCAGTCAGGCACACAGGAGGACGGCTTTGTTTGCCCACACGCGGAGCCAACACCACTAAGGGGTCGTGTGCCGCACCTTAGGCAAGTGGATGAGAGAGAGAGAGAGAGAGAGAGAGAGAGAGAGAGAGAGAGAGAGAGAGAGAGAGAGAGAGAGAGAGAGAGAGAGAGCGCAAGAGCGCGTAAGAGTAAGAGACGAAAGAGATGGTGAAATCATGCTTAGCCGGAACGAGAGAGAGAGAGAGAGAGAGAGAGAGAGAGAGAGAGAGAGAGAGAGAGAGAGAGTGCTTGTGTGTACCTACCCGTAGCTCGTAGTATTTATGACGGGATTTAGCCAGAATGGCAGAGCTAGCGAGCGCGTAGCTCTCACCGCACTCGTTGCTTGATGATTGATACTGTTTCTCTCTGCTGCCATATTTTTTGGGTTCATCCAGGAACGATTTCTAACTTGTTTCAGTTTTCTTTTCAATGTTTCTGTACTCGTTCCATGTTTGTTTCTTAGTTTTACTGGCAGTTTATCATTGAGAGAGACAGACAGACAGAGACATAGACAGGCGAACAGAGACAGACGGACAGACACAGACAGACAGACAGACAGTTAAAGGTTTGACTTGCTGGAACTTTGTATGGCTATTCAGAAAACCAAGATCTCAGCCCTTGGAAAAAGTGAAAGAGACATGAGGCAAATCAACATGCTACTCCCAAAAGGGCTTCAGCACCTATTCAACACTCATAACACTATGCTCAGGACAGGATACTTTCCCCGAAGGTTCAAAGAAGCCAGAGTAGCAATATCAAAACCAGGGATGCCAGAAACAGACGCAGAGATCTATCTTCCTCGAAGTCCCAGGGATACTCTCTGAAAGAACGACGAA
>NC_092256.1:6661888-6679388 GCF_036320965.1 Panulirus ornatus | reverse complement strand
AATGGAATTCGAAAACTGTGCCTTGATTAAGAGTAATAAAGAGAAGCAGGTGAAAGAACATACATAATAGAGTGCTTAATTAATTGAGGAGACTAATCACCTTGTCCCGCGGGAACAGGAGGCCGCGTTTGTCTGATCCATGTGGTCAATTATGATCATACTCACGCAAGGTACCATCTCCTCCCTCTTCCCTTCCTCGAAGCGACGCCACTAATTGGTTCATTACACCTAATTATGACTGGTGAAGAAATTATGATGATTATATATACTAAGAGGGAGTTTTGCTCGCCCACACTGGGTACACAACCTTCCGGGAATGAACTGCAGCATATGTGTATACGAGGGCGCTCAAGGACTGTGCTCTGATGTGTCTGTCAATCAGCAGCAACTGGTTTCATCGATGATGTAAGGCATGTGTACGTGTAGGAAGAGAAGAAAGTGATTGGTTCCAAATGAATGTCGGTTTGCGGCAGGGGTGCGTGATGTCTCCATGGTTGTTTAATTTGTTTATGGATGGGGTTGTTAGGGAGGTGAATGCAAGAGTTTTGGAGAGAGGGGTCAGTATGCAGTCTATTGGGGATGAGAGGGCTTGGGAAGTGAGTTAGTTGTTGTTCGCTGATGATTCAGCGCTGGTAGCTGATTCGAGTGAGAAACTGCAGAAGCTGGTGACTGAGTTTGGTAAAGTGTGTGAAAGAAGAAAGCTGAGAGTAAATGTGAATAAGAACAAGGTTATTAGGTTCAGTAGGGTTGAGGGACAAGAGTATTGGGAAATGAATTTGAATGGAGAAAAACTGGAGGAAGTGAAGTGTTTTAGATATTTGGGAGTGGATTTGGCAGCGGATGGAACCATGGAAGCGGAGGTGAGTCACAGGATGGAGGAGGGGTTGAATGTTCTGAGGGCGTTGAAGAATGTGTGGAAGGCGAGAATGTCATCTCGGAGAGCAAACATAGGTATGCTTGAAGGAATAGTAGTTCCAACAATGTTACATGGTTGTGAGGCATGGGCGATAGATAGGGTTGTGCGGAGGAGGGTAGATGTGTTGGAAATGAGATGTTTGAGGACAATGTGTGGTGTGAGGTCATTTCATCGAATAAGTAATGAGAGGGTAAGAGAAAGGTGTGGTTGAGAGAGCAGAAGAGGGTGTATTGAAATGGCTTGGTCATGTGGAAAGAATGAATGAGGAAAGATTGACAAAGAGGATATATGTGTCAGAGGTGGAGGGAACGAGAAGTGGGAGACCAAATAAGAGGTGGAAGGATGGAGTGAAAAAGATTTTGAACGATCGGGGCCTGAACATACAGGAGGCTGAAAGGCATGCAAGGAATAGAGTGAATTGGAAAGATGTGGTATACCGGGGTCGACGTGCTCTCAATAGATTGAACAGGGCATGTGAAGCGTCTGGGGTAAACCATGGAAAGTTCTGTGGGGCCTGGATGTGGAAAGGGAGCTGTGGTTTCGGTGCATTACACAGGACAGCTAGAGTCTGAGTGTGAACGAATGTGGCCCTTGTCCTTTACTAATGCTACCTCGTGGGGGAAGAGGGGGGGGGGGGGGGGGGATCATTTCATTTGTGGCGGGGTGGCGGCGAGAATGGATGAAGGCAGCATGCATTAACATGTGCATGTGTATATATGTATATGTCTGTGTACGTATATGTATGTATACGTTGAAATGTATAGGTATGTATATGAGCGTGTGTGGGCGTTTGTAAATACATGTGTATGTGGGTGGGTTGGGCCATTTTTTCGTCTATTCCCTTGCGCTACCTCGCTAACGTGGGAGATAGCGACAAAGTGTAATAAATAAATAAGCAGATATATAAATAAATAGATAAACAAATTAATATATATGTACATATATATATATATATATATATATATATATATATATATATATATATATATATATATATATATATATATTGCAGTGAATCGCTTGCACATGTGAAACACGGATATCAGTGAACTAATGTGAAAAATGAACACAAGCTCCAACCTTTCGATTGTATTTCCAGCCATTTTCAAGGTTACAGAGTCAACATGAACAGGAGAATATATACACAACCAGAGTTCACCACAGCTGAGGAAACACGGAACAGCTGATCTGAGAAACATGGAAAGGTTGAGCAGAATGGTTAAGTGACCCGTCCCTCTACACTCACACCACATTCACTACACCAGCTGATACACCCACACCACAGTCACTACACCAGCTGCTACACCCACACCACAGTCACTACATCAGCTGCTACACCCACACCACAGTCACTACACCAGCTGCTACACCCACACCACAGTCACTACACCAGCTGCTACACCCACACCACAGTCACTACATCAGCTGCTACACCCACACCACAGTCACTACACCAGCTGCTACACCCACACCACAGTCACTACACCAGCTGCTACACCCACACCACAGTCACTACACCAGCTGCTACACCCACACCATAGTCACTACACCAGCTGCTACACCCACACCATAGTCACTACATCAGCTGCTACACCCACACCACAGTCACTACACCAGCTGCTACACCCACATCACAGTCACTACACCAGCTGCTACACCCACACCACAGTCACTACACCAGCTGCTACACCCACACCACAGTCACTACATCAGCTGCTACACCCACATCACAGTCACTACACCAGCTGCTACACCCACACCATAGTCACCACACCAGATGCTATCGCCACACTACAATCACCCATGCCACATTCTGCTGAAATGTGACAAAATTAAGAAAGTAGTAGTTTACCTGACGTCCTCTGCCAGGTAGAGGGACGGGTCACTTAACCATTCTGGTCAACCTTTCCATGTTTCTCAGATCAGCTGTTCCGTGTTTCCTCAGCTGTGGTGCGGTCTGGTTGTGTATATATTCTCCTGTTCATGTTGACAATGTAACCTTGAAAATGGTTTGAAATATTGTCGAAAGGTTGAAGCTTCTGTGGTGATTGTTGCACATATATATATATATATATATATATATATATATATATATATATATATATATATATATATATATATATATATATATATACATACATATATATATATATATATATATATATATATATATATATATATATATATATATATATATATATATATATAGTGGATAAACGGCCAGGACTCAAATCCAAGACCTTTGCATGGGAGTCGGGAACGCTAACTGCTCGGCTATGATCGCTCCTAATAGGGAAATTCTTAGTCGATCATAAGAAATCAGATACCCATTGTCTTACATCCATGAACAAAAGGAGCCTAGACCGGTCAAATTCCAAGTGGCTCACATTACCAGCAGCTAGCATTTTACAAAACCTTACTGATAACCAAATTTTCTTTTATTTAGAAAAGATTGTTCGTGATTTACATTATCGAACTTGTTCAAAATTTTGAACACTTGGATTAAGTCGTCGCGAAGTCTACGTTTCTTTAAGGGAGAAGAGATCTAATCGTTTTAGCCTCTGTTCGTATGCCAGATTTCCATGTGATGGGATGAACTTTGTCGCGAGTCTTTGTACTTGCTCAAATTTTTCCTCGACTTTTTGTAGTTTGGGGACCAAAACTGGACTGCATATTCAAGATGTGTTCTTACTAGAGAACTATAATATGTGAGAATTGTTTCTGGTGTCTTGTAATCTATGTTCCTGGCTATGAAACCTAACATTTAGTTGCCTTTTTTACTTGCTGCTTGGCACAGTTTAGTGTGCTTCAGATTGTTGCTATGATGACAACTCCAAGGTTCTTTCTTCATTTGCTTTAGTAAGAGAGCTTCCGAACAGTTTGTCGTCGTAACGTATATTCTTGTCTCCAAAGTGCATAACTTTACACCTGTCTGCATTAAACTTCATTTGCCATCTGTCTGATCACTCTGCTAGTAAGTTAATATATCTTTGAATGATTTAGCAGTCCCGGCTGTTTACAGCTCAACCTCCTAGTTTAGTATCGTCGGCAAATTTGGAGGTCTTAGATATGAGACCGAGTTCTAGGTCATTAAAGTATATTATAAAAAGAACTGGGCCCAGAACCGACCCTTGTGGCACACCACTTGTTACGTCTAGCCAATCTGAGGCTTCGCCGTTTAATACTACACGCTGCTTTCTTCCGGTAAACCAGTCTCTGATCCATGTACAGAGTTCTTCACTGATTCCGTGCGCTTTAAGGTTATGGAAAAGTTTCTTATGAGGTAATTCATCCACCACTAGAGGTTGGTCGATAAATTGGATACATTGGTCAGGGCTGGAATGTGTATATATATATATATATATATATATATATATATATATATATATATATAAATATATATATATATATATATATATATATATATATATATATATATATATATATCTATATATATATATATATATATATATATATAGATGAACAAAGTGCATATGAACGCGCACCTTCATAGAACATATAAACCTCCAACAGCCAGGATCGAACCCGGGACCCCTGTGCAACAGGGAAATGACTATTCGAATACTATGTACTCGAATACCCTTCGTCTCACGTTGGTGAGCAACGGGGTCTACACCGGTCATTTCCCATCAGGCTCACACATACAGGCGATCATAACCATGTAGATATGATTATCTGCCCACGAGAAAGATGATAATGACTCCTATAGAAAATGTCCAAGGTTTTGAGAGGCAAATTTCTGTAAAGTTGCAAATATGGTTATGCTCCCCATGTTTTGTTACTGTAATGTTGATATGCCGTATCCTGAAATGCAACGGTGGGAACGAAGGAGATACAGAAAGATGTGTGTCAGTAGAAACTGCGTGTTTCTGCAGATAGGATAAGAAGAAATGATCAAAGACTATTGGAACAGATCTTGAGAAAGGAGGTACTGGGTCATCGAGCAGACGGAAGCAGAAGATTCACAAAAAGTAAGGAAGGTGAGTGAGCAAAGACTCATCCCATACTATCAAGTGCCTCAGCCATTCACATGGTAACCGCTGCAGTATCCAAGGGGAATAACGCATATCAGTGTTCATACTTCCTACATTATGTACTCTGGGAAAAGTTTGATAAGTTAGACGTCCATTTGTGTGTTAAGTGTTGGGAATGGTGGAGCATTGTCAAGACCAGCTGGGCCGCATGCCGTCCCAGCACAGGACAGATGCTCCTTGGGTAGCGTCCTCAACCTTAGCTGGATAACCTGGATTACCCTAAGTAATCCCTTAAACCCATTTATAGGGCTCCTGCAGCTTCGAGGCTGCGCTTCAAGCGGGAGCAGAGTAAGGAGACCTACTTTGGAGGAAGGTCTTCAACACCGCTTCACCCCTTTACCTCCGATGATATAATACAGCCAGGTCGAGGGTGACTTCTCGCTTTCATTGTTGTTCTGTGCAAGCAGAGTCCGCTAACACACACACACACACACAAACACAAACACACACACACACATACACACACACACATACACACACACACACACACACACACATACACACACACACACACACACACACACACACACACACACACATACACACACACACACACACACACACACACACACATACACACACACACACACACACATACACACACACACACACACACACACACACACACACACATACACACACACACACACACACACACACATACACACACACACACACACACACACACACACACATACACACACACACACACACACACACACACATACACACACACACACACACACACACACACACACACACACACACACACACACACATACACACACACACACACACACACACACATACACACACACATACATACACACACACACACACACACACACACATACACACACACACATACACACACATACACACACACACACACACACATACACACACACACACACACACACACACACACACACACACACACACACACACACACACACACACACACACATACACACACACACACACACACACATACACACACACACACACACACACACACACACACACACACACACACACACACACACAGGGGAGGCGTAACAAAACCGTACATGAACAAGAGGTTTCCAAACCAGGGTTGACTTGAGTGAGATTTTCCAGCTGCAGATCATAAATAAAAGAAAGAGAAAGAGAAATTACTGTAATCATCGCAATGACAATTTGGAGGTTTAAAAACTCTCTGAATCACGTGTATGCTTTCGTATGTTACCACAGTGACATGTGAGCTTCTGATGTCTTCTACTATCACAAACAGCTTGGAAGGGGACCCAGTGGTCTGCTGCTGGTTGAATACCTCTGTGTTCCTTCGTAACTGTACCATGTTAATTACGATGACAGCGATCAGAGACGTTATATTGGCTGTCCAGTAAATCGTTCCTGTAGGATCTCGAACTACCAGCGCGGGACGTGACAGTAGGAACACGCAGTGAGTGTGATTAACATGCTACTAATGCACCTATGTGAATCACGCCACTAACTTACCTCTATGAATCATACCATTCACAAACACATTTGAATCTCGCCAGGATGAGTCACAACACTAACGCACCCATATGAATCATGACACTAACGAATCCATATGAATCATGACACTAACGAATCCATATGAATCATGACACTAACGGATCCATATGAATCATGACACTAACGCATCCACCTGAATCATGACACTAACGCATCCATATGAATCATGACAGTAACGCATCCATATGAATTATGACACTAATGCATCCACGTGAATCACGACACTAACGCATCCACGTGAATCACGACACTAACGCATCCATATGAATCACCACACTAACGTACCTGGAAAAAGCTGTCAAAGGACGGGAATATTCCCAGTTTCCTGCACCACGGGAGGGGCGCCGAGAACTGCAAAATCCTGTTATAAATCACACATTCTACTCTCATGTTGGTCTGATGACTGATGGTCTTATGACTGATGGCCTCATGACCGATGACTCAGTGAGTGGGCCTGAGAGGGAACCTTTCTGACCCACAAGTGTCGACATCGACACACTTCCTCACTCTGGCAGACACTACATACGTAAACACTGCTCCACTGTTGTCTTCCGGAAGGGACGCGATGCACTGTATTCAGATAATCGTATCAAATTACTTTATAATTCCTGTTTCAAACAGACACAGGTAGGAGGGAGAGATTGTGCCACAGACATAGGTAGTAAGGTGAGAAGGTGCCACAGACTTTATTGGCGAGGAGAGAGTGTCAAAGAGTAGAGTGTAGGTAGTAGAGTGAGGAGGTGTCACAAACTCAGGTAGTCAGGAGAGAAGGTGCCAGACACTAAGACAATAAAGAGAGAAAAAACCACAGGCAAAGGCAGTTAGAAGTTGCCGTAGACATAGGTGTAAATAGAGATGGTGCCACAGACCTAGGCAGTAAGAGGAGAAGGTGCCCAAGACGCAGGTAATAAAGACAGAATGTACCACAGACTCAAGCAGTGAGGTAAGAGGATGCCAAAGACTCATGCAACGAAGACAGAAGGTGCCACAGACTCAGGCAATAAACACAGAAGGTGCCACAGATTCAGCCATGTAAGGAGAGACATTCACTTTATTTTCTCTGAAATAAAGTTTCAGAAGTCTCTAGCATTACTGTGGTTCAAGCAACAATAAATATCTTTACTCGATTGAAGATCAGGTCAAAGGCCAGGCCATTGTGGGAAAGAGACGCAGCGATGTGCTCACGGGATATTAGGTCAATTGTATATCGAATTTCATATGCTGATCGAGGCGAGTGCAGAGTTCAGATTTGTTTGAATCTTGAATCATTTCAATAAACGCTAAAAGCATTACCTATTTCCATATTACGGGAATAAACTAAAACAACAAAATTGTGAAGTCCCTCCTGAACCATGCTCAGATCACATTAAGTTCTCGCTTCTAATGGCTCATGTCATTGTCTGTCACAGTGAAAAAAAGAAAAAAAAAAATCTGAATTAATAACAACTCATGAGTAAAGGAAATAGGAAGCGTTTTTTACAATAAGTGAGTAATTCCAGACATCATCAACAATGATGTAGTGGAACACAGGTCGTCCAGGCGCACACAAGATACCCTTTTTCACCTTATTCCATTTCATTGGGTTATGATTAGAAGATATAGAGTGACAACACGAAGATGGAATGTGTAACTAAAGAATTTCATTAATATACATGTAAAAGAATGATACAATCAACAATGAGTAGAATAAGTGTCGTCCCTGAGAATCGCAGAGGATATCTACTACACACCAGTAGAGGATATGGTTACTAAGAGGGGTGGGAGATGGGAACTCGAAATTCTCTCCTCCTATATTATGACGGAGAAGCATAATGAGGACAGAAAGGAGACTCATTCTGCATTCTGTTGCCCAGCAGAGGACTGCAAACTTCAGAATAACATGAACTATGTTGGTACGACAAGCACCTGACTCAGCAGACACATCACCACACACACTCACCAGAAGGGAGACCCAAGAGCTACTTGAAGAACCCCGGGTAAGTCTACCTAACCTCACCCACCCGCACACTCACACACACACACACACCTCACTAGACCTGATTCCCGCGCCGCAGTGGAAGACATCACCACGTTCACCTGATCCGACCTAAACGTGAGACCTCGACCCGAAGTCATAGAGACCTCGCCACCACTTCGCCACTCATTTTGTTTCGGTATTTCAAGATGTATATTGAAGTGTGTTAATCTTACACACTGGGTTTCTTAACAGCTCTCGGGTCGTAGGCCGGGTGACGCCCGTCCGATATGCTCAGGGTTTAGGGGTCTCGATGTGAATCACGCTAGCACCAAACTTGTCTACATGTTCTCCGATATCATACGTTCTGAGAGCGAGAAATAATCTTATTTTTCCCATCAAATTGAATCTGAGCGACTCATCTCGAGTTCCTCTTCGATAAAAATGCATGAACAATAGAATTTCTTACATGGAAACAAGTTGATAAGAATATTTCTTAAACTTTCATATGTAGCAATGTTCAACTTCTACATAATCTATAAGAAACACATAAGTATTCACTTATGGCTACATATGTTATCAGAATCAAAACACAGATAAAGATATGACTATAATGCGATAACAACATTACCACCAAGCGCCCTGGTTCTGGAGGTCTCGTTCAGTGACTCATCACCAGCGTTAAACATAACAATAATCTGAGCAAAAAACATTACATACCTTGACAAGGTCAAACAACATCCTCAGTCTCATGGATGCAAATGCACGGCAGTATAATTACTAGCCTCCCTCTGCTGCCTCCCGGGACGAGCGCTTGTGATCTTCATGGTCGTCAACAACTGAATGTTTACACTTTCTGAAAGTTTGTACACCAGATGGATATGTTTCACGATTACCGGCCATTGTTCTTATATTCCTTGGTCTGTAAATAGTTTCCACAACGTAATACTGTGTTAACACTTTAAAAAACGTTTCTACAAACACAGACACACTGGCTATATCCATACGGCACCAGGAACACAGGAAAACTAAACAAAGGTGGAGCATGGAGAACGTGATCAGGAAGTTTTCCAATCCCACGTCACCGGTATATACTGAATAGTCACTCGAATGTTATCGCTGGCGCCATCTTGTTGGTAAAGTAGTAACGCGTCAACGAGAACGTGAAGAAAACTGTGAGTGACGCATTACGGAAAACCTACTTGATGGGTAACTATCTTATATAGAACATCAGGGATTTGTTGTATTTTGATGACAGTCTGATTGTATGATTATGATCAGGTATTGCGACCAACAGCTTCTGACCTTTTGGAATATCTAGGAAGAGTGTGGGACCTCAGGTACCTGCGTTATTCCAGCCTTCCTGCAGATAAAGCACCTCTTCATCCACGTGGAAACCATATCATCTTTTTCCTGACGCTTTCCATGGTCGTTGATGACAACCTCAATTTCCCATAACTCTTTTTTGTTGTAAATTTTCATCCTTTTTCATCATTGTTGCCCAGAAACTTGTCTACCATTTAGGTCCTAATTGTTTCATCTCTTATTTACTCCTTAAGTCTTTCTCCTCCATTTAAAAAAAATCCTGAAAACCTTTGTCAGCCAACTTCCCTCAAGTTATAATCTGGTAATAGCTGTATGTTCGACTCCGTCCAAATTGATTAACTCTACCATTCCCTTCTTCAGTAACGATCCTCAGTGCTTTACACCACAGTATAGATGTGATTATGACTTCCATATGGAAGCTATCGTACACATTATTTCCTCACAGTCTTCAGATCGTCCACAGATCTTGTGTCGTGAATCGTGATCTTCAGATGAAAACTTAAAGCCAAAGCTTGTTGAGTCGACTAGCGGGTGTCTCACTCTCCTCTCAGCAATGACGAACATTAATCTTATTCGATATTGAACTCCTCTCTCATGTGTTGTCTTCCAAGAACTTACAACCCTTATTCCCAGTCATCAGCTTACCTTCTTGGTTAATGGGCATTTGGTGATGACCCTGAGAAAAGAACAAGTATATGGCATGACTAGCATCTCTTGATCGTTTGTCACTTGCAAACAGCACTTTTTATGCACAGTGAGTGTGTATGTGGTCTTAGAATTGTCCTCAAGACCTGCAGAAGGTGTTAGAAAGTTCTCCGGTTGGTGGATGTAGTTTAATGACCCTGGCAGTTAATATGCCTTAAGCCCAACCAACAAACCAACCCACTTGTTCACTCCTTCAGTTTGCCACAGATTCAGTAATTCCCTGGCGACAGATTCCGATGATATATCTCCCCTGCAGTAGCTTGCGTTGTAGGCTTGCAGAGGCAGTAATCCCAGCGTTTCCTCTCATTGAGACAAGAGCTGGCATCATGTGGTACTTCTCACGTCCATATCCACGCTGCAGGCAATGGACGCCGAGCTGTGGCCGGTGCTACTGCAGTGATGAAGAGGAAATATGAGCAAGATTCTCTCTTTACTCTCAACCAGTGTAGCAAGGCACACTCACACACACACACACACACACACACACACACACACACAGCGTTTGCTTCTTCGTGCCTTCGTGCGTGCATTTGTCTCTCTGTTAAACTCTGGATCGATTTTCTGTTTATGTTCGCTTCTCAGGCCCAGCTCACGACAACCATAAGGCTCAATGAGGCAGGCACACGCACAGGAGACAGCCAGCGTCTATTTAGCTTTTCTTTGGTTCTTTGTCGAAGTTCGTGTTTGGGGCACCGCTTATGGCGGCGTCATGTTTGCATGCATGCAACTAACTCTCCTCCCGCAATATTGATTACAGTCGCACAGTTTCAGTTATCTATTGGTCATTTGCCCAAGCACAACACATAGTTTGACTGAACAAAGCAGCAGTGTTGGCCCGTAGAGCAATACAAGACTGGATCACAGTAATCACATGCAATCATGAGGAAAGAGTTACGTCTTGAGGTTAAAGGATTTATATCGCAAAACAAAGACTATGGACCAGATAACACGTATTTACGTGTTATCTGGGCCGTAGTCTTTTGTTTTGTGGAACAACAAACTCACTCACTGACTCAGAGAATCACTGATTCATTAAGTTTTTGGTAACATTCGCGTATGACCAACTGACAGCCGTACAAGATCCTCCCGCTAATGCGGACGTGATCCGTGAAATGAAATTTAGTTTACCATTACTGGCTATCCAGAGAAATAACACGAACTCTGTAGTATGTAGTGGGACGAGGACAAGCCTTGCGATGCCTCCTGACACACCTGTAGCCGAGTAGCAAAACATTAGACGATAAGAAAATGACAGACAGACATGTCAATCTGGAAAGCGCAAGAATCTAAGAAGTTTTTGTACGTCAGAGAAGCACATACACGCGAAGTACCAACACCACGCACCCTCACACCCAGGATCATGATCCTCATGAAATTTCACCATATGTGCTGAGGATGTGTGCAGATATACCTGACAACCCGCTTAAATGTTACTCAATATGTCGCTGGAAAAAGGTTAACTGCCAAGGGAGTGGAAAATGGTAAAGGTTATAGCTTTATATAGGAAAGGAGACCTAGAGGAGGCGCTGACCTGAGACCGACCTCTCTGACAAGTGTGTGGCCCATAAGGTACTGGAAAAGATAATAAAAAACCGAATGAAGGACTCTCTACCGAGGAGAAACACAACATGATTCTAGGGAACGAAGGTCAAGCGTAACCAACCTTACAGAATTCTAAGAGAGAGTGAGCTCTAAACAACGGAGAGGGCTGGGTGAATTGTCTGTATCGAGACGGCCAGAAAGCATTTGACACTATAGCACACACATAGATACAAAAGAGGCTTAATCTTCTGACAATTAGAAAGGGGGAAACTACTTATTAGTGAAAATACTTCTTGGTGAAAGTGAACAAAGGACGCTTGACAGTGTGCCTTCTCCAAGTAGGTTGAGGTCACTACTGGCATGTCGCAGGGTTCTGTTCTGGGACCAGTTCTTTACCTGATGTATGTAAATGTGTTTCCACAAGCTGTTCACATCCTACTTTAGGTGAAAGCTATAAAATGCTTCGCAAGTTTGGTCACCGCATCTAAAGAAGCACAAAGAACCAAGAGAAAAGGTCCAGAGGAGGGCGACAAAGATGGTACCAGAAAGACCTAAGTTACAAGGAAAGACTAGACTATTATGATTTGTTCACCATGGAAGAGAAAAGAGTTAGGGATGACGTGAACATAATCGTTAGGGATTTAAACCAGTCAGATGATATTGACTGAAAACATTTCTTCAGAAGATGCAAATACAGAGCAACCAGAGATCATAACATAAAATGAATCAAGATCCTTGTTAGAAAATATGTAAAGAAGTGTTTGTATAGTATAGAGTATACGAGTGGTGGATGGATGGAAGAAACTGAACGAGGATGTGGCAAATATAGACAGCATACAGAAGTTTAAAAGGTTGTATGATACCAGATAACGTTCAATGAATGGGGCCTCATAAGTGTAAAACGCCCCGTACAGTGAAAACAGGTAATAACACACACACCCACACACAAACACACACACACACACACACACACACACACACACACACACATACACACACACACACACACACACACACACACACACACAATCTATCTATCTATCTATCTATCTATATATATATATATATATATATATATATATATATATATATATATATATATATATATATACATATATATATTTTTTTTTTTTTTTTATACTTTGCCGCTGTCTCCCGCGTTTGCGAGGTAGCGCAAGGAAACAGACGAAAGAAATGGCCCAACCCCCCCCCATACACATGTATATACACACGTCCACACACGCAAATATACATACCTACACAGCTTTCCATGGTTTACCCCAGACGCTTCACCTGCCTTGATTCAATCCACTGACAGCACGTCAGCCCCGGTATACCACATCGCTCCAATTCACTCTATTCCTTGCCCTCCTTTCACCCTCCTGCATGTTCAGGCCCCGATCACACAAAATCTTTTTCACTCCATCTTTCCACCTCCAATTTGGTCTCCCTCTTCTCCTTGTTCCCTCCACCTCCGACACATATATCCTCTTGGTCAATCTTTCCTCACTCATCCTCTCCATGTGCCCAAACCACTTCAAAACACCCTCTTCTGCTCTCTCAACCACGCTCTTTTTATTTCCACACATCTCTCTTACCCTTACGTTACTCACTCGATCAAACCACCTCACACCACACATTGTCCTCAAACATCTCATTTCCAGCACATCCATCCTCCTGCGCACAACTCTATCCATAGCCCACGCCTCGCAACCATACAACATTGTTGGAACCACTATTCCTTCAAACATACCCATTTTTGCTTTCCGAGATAATGTTCTCGACTTCCACACATTCTTCAAGGCTCCCAGAATTTTCGCCCCCTCCCCCACCCTATGATCCACTTCGCTTCCATGGTTCCATCCGCTGCCAGATCCACTCCCAGATATCTAAAACACTTCACTTCCTCCAGTTTTTCTCCATTCAAACTCACCTCCCAACTGACTTGACCCTCAACCCTACTGTACCTAATAACCTTGCTCTTATTCACATTTACTCTTAACTTTCTTCTTCCACACACTTTACCAAACTCAGTCACCAGCTTCTGCAGTTTCACACATGAATCAGCCACCAGCGCTGTGTCATCAGCGAACAACAACTGACTCACTTCCCAAGCTCTCTCATCCCCAACAGACTTCATACTTGCCCCTCTTTCCAAAACTCTTGCATTTACCTCCCTAACAACCCCATCCATAAACAAATTAAACAACCATGGAGACATCACACACCCCTGTCGCAAACCTACATTCACTGAGAACCAATCACTTTCCTCTCTTCCTACACGTACACATGCCTTACATCCTCGATAAAAACTTTTCACTGCTTTTAACAACTTTCCTCCCACACCATATATTCTTAATACCTTCCACAGAGCATCTCTATCAACTCTATCATATGCCTTCTCCAGATCCATAAATGCTACATACAAATCCATTTGCTTTTCTAAGTATTTCTCACATACATTCTTCAAAGCAAACACCTGATCCACACATCCTCTACCACTTCTGAAACCACACTGCTCTTCCCCAATCTGATGCTCTGTACACACATATATATATATATATATATATCATCTCTGGGACAGGGAAGAAAGAATATTTCCCACGTATTCCCTGCGTGTCGTAAAGGGCGACCAAAAAGGGAGGGAGAAGGGAAGCTGGAAATCCTCCCCTCCCGTTTTTAATTTTCCAAAAGAAGGAACAGAGAAGGGGGCCAAGTGAGGGTATTTCTTCTAAGGTTCAATCCTTTGTTATTAACGTTACCTCGCTGACGCGGGAATTGGCAAATATATATATATATATATATATATATATATATATATATATATATATATATATATATATATATATATATATATATTGCATAATGCTCTTCTTTGCCTTTCTTGACTACAGGATTCGAACCGCTACCTTTGTGAGCTGGGAAACGGTGACTAATAAGCTCATGGCACCTTAGCCTAGTCGTTATCATGCTCCAGCTGCTACACAAATGACAGTGGTTCGAAACCTGCTGCCAAGAGAGCCATCAAGTGTTCTACCGAAAGTGCATTACTCACTGCACTATATTCGTTTTTCCTCTTATGTCTTCCTGCGTTAGCGAGGGAGCACCACAAACAAACGGAAGGCCACATGCGCTTACATCCATTCTCTCGCTGCCATGTGTAATGCACTGAAACCACAGTTCTCTGTCCACACCCAGGCCCCACAAACCATTCCATGGTTTACCTGGGGCGCTTCACATGCCCTGGTGCAGTCCAATGACAGCACATCGACCCCTGTATAGCATAATGTTTCAATTAATTCTATCCCTTGCACGCCTTTCACCCTCGCGCATGTTCAGGCACCGATCACTTAAAATCTTTTTTCATCTCATCCTTCAATTTCCACCTGGGTCGACCACTCATATGTCAGGGTAGCAGTTGGTATTGATATCATTATCATACATCAGTGCCGAGAGATAAGTGTTGGTCCAATTGCAGGGAGTCGCCAGCCTGGGATGGTATCTGCTTATATTCTGCAAGTCGATAGTGTTGTTTGTTATTTGTTCTACTCTCATCCCGTGTGTGAACTGTCCTGTGTCAACACAAGCAGCGACGCAGGAAGAATGGGACTAAACATGTGCCAACTCTGTTTCAGGATATATATATATATATATATATATATATATATATATATATATATATATATATATATATATATATATATATATACATACATATATATATATATATATATATATATATATATATATATATATATATATATATATATATATATATATATATATATATAATGTAATTCTATAACATCAAGCAGATGTCTGCCATTTTAACTTGTAGCTATTTCCGTCTTGAGTTCCAGCTGTAGTTTGCACTAATATTCTGCCCTGTAGAGCGTCTCTAGTGATTCACAGTCGTCACTACTATGTTTCCAGTCCTTTGCTTTACTGTACAGAATCCAGCAGTGTGTGTGAATTTAAAGCCACTGGTATGTTCATGTGTGTGTGTGTGTGTGTGTGTGTGTGTGTGTGTGTGTGTGTGTGTGTGTGTGTGTGTGGTGTGTGTGTGTGTGTGTGTGTGTGTGTGTGTGTGTGAATGAGTTTTATCTTTTTTTTCCCCAGTATTAGTGTGTTCGTCCTGAAGTAAAGAACTGAAGGTCAAAGTCCACCGCGTTGTAATTTTTCCCCTCCTGGTAATTGTTAGTTTTGCAACAATGTACACAACTGGGATAAAAAGGATCAGACAGTCGTAAATAACAGAAAATCTACTGAAATTTAAAGTGTAGCTTGTGCCTAATCTTCTTATCTCTCTCTCTCTCTCTCTCTCTCTCTCTCTCTCTCTCTCTCTCTCTCTCTATGTATATATATATATATATATATATATATATATATATATATATATATATATATATATATTGTGTGTGTGTGTGTGCCAGCAAGACAGGTGGGTGAGGAGGTCACACCTCGAGCCAGACTGTGGCCAGTGTCGTGATGGGAGACACAGATGATGACCGGGGAGGTAGTGAACGCTATGGTTGACCCGCACGCACGCTACGCCACCCCATCTCTCTCTCTCTCTCTCTCTCTCTCTCTCTCTCTCTCTCTCTCTCTCTCTCTCTCTCTCTCTCTCTCTCTCTCTCTCACCGCATCTCTACACCGTACAGAAGTCATGACCATTACCACACCCACCTGCCCGCTACCAATTGACCCACCACTGCCGCTACAGTCCACTACAATGCCCCTTCCTTCCCAATCCATCTAGTCCACAACAGCAATTCGTTCACTCAGGTCACCTTGCCTATACCACCTTGCCCTCCCCTCCCTTCCACCCTCCTTCCCTGCTTGTTCCTCCACAATGCAACCTCGTTTTGGTCACTCACTCACCCATTGCCACCGTACGATCCCTCGCCCACCGTCCTAGACAACACTTCGTACACTAAGCAACCTCCATACATCTTGCCCATCTTCTTACTGGCCCTTGCCCATTGGTTAAACCCCCACTGTTTCACTAATCCTTGCCCTCCTACCAGCTCCAGTTCATCTCCATAACAACAGTTCTTGCCCATCAGTCCACTCCTTCCCCGATAACCACTGCCCTATTTCGTCACCATCTTCGACCCTTGCCCTCAACTTCTTGCCCGTTTGTCCACCGCTTACCACACCGCTTCCTCCCTCCCCACCCAGCTGTCGTCCGGGCCCTACCCTACTTGCCCTCCAGCTGCACTCAAATCAGGGCGCAGGAGACAACGACGCTGAGCAGCCTGTATAAATATGAGGCCGCGTGACGTGTGCATAGTGACAAACTTTGTGTCTTCCTGAATATTTCAGGCCAGGCCTTACCACCACCTCCTGGACTGTGTGTGAGAGGGGAGAGAGAGAGAGAGAGAGAGAGAGAGAGAGAGAGAGAGAGAGAGAGAGAGAGAGAGAGAGGGAGAGAGAGATGACACTGAAAAGATTTTTAAA
>NC_092256.1:6619388-6656888 GCF_036320965.1 Panulirus ornatus | reverse complement strand
TGGTGTGTGTGTGTGTGTGTGTGTGCGTGTGTGTGTGTGTGTGTGTGTGTGTGTGTCTAACTCCAAGAACGTAATACTGATGATATCCAGAGATTAAATCTGTCAAATGCTGTCTGTGTCAAGGATCGTACCGTCGTGTTCCAGGATCGTACCGATGATATCAAGGGTTGTACCGTCGTCGCGCTCAAGGGTTTAAAAAAAATCGTAGCCACGTAACAGCAAGGAATGGTTAGCTATGTCGGTCTGCTGTCCAGGATATAAGAAATGGTTACGTCTTGAGGCAACAATGTCGGTCTGCTGTCCAGGATATAAGAAATGGTTACGTCTTGAGGCAACAATGTCGGTCTGCTGTCCAGGATATAAGAAATGGTTACGTCTTGAGGCAACAGTTTAATGTTTGGTTGTAAACGTGGGTCAAATATGGCACACATCCTCCTGCATCTACATGCCTCAGGCTCAGGACTAGCTGTGCCTGGAAGCTTCACCCTTGACCTCGAGTGCTGCCTACAAGTTACGATGACTGTGTCGAGCGTTGGTCATAATGACGCATTGGAGCGTTGGTCATACTGACGCATTGGAGTTTTGGTCATAATGACGCATTGGAGTGCTGTTCATAATGACGCATTGGAGCGTTGGTCATACTGACGCATTGGAGTTTTGGTCATAATGACGCATTGGAGTGCTGTTCATAATGACGCATTGGAGCGTTGGTCATAATGACGCATTGGAGTGTTGGTCATAATGACGCACTGGAGCGTTGGTCATCCTGACTGCATGGAGCGTTGGTCATAATGACGCACTGGAGCGTTGGTAATATTGACGCATTGGAGCGTTGGTCATAATGAAGCATGGGAGCGTTGGTCATAGTGACGCATTGGAGCGTTGGTCACAGTGACGCACTGGAGCGTTGGTCATAGTGACGCACTGGAGCGTTGGTCATAATGAAGCACTGGAGCGTTGGTCATCCTGACTGCATGGAGCGTTGGTCATAATGACGCACTGGAGCGTTGGTAATAATGACGCATTGGAGCGTTGGTCATAATGAAGCATGGGAGCGTTGGTCATAGTGACGCATTGGAGCGTTGGTCATAATGACGCATTGGAGCGTTGGTCATCCTGACTGCATGGAGCGTTGGTCATAATGACGCACTGGAGCGTTGGTAATAATGACGCATTGGAGCGTTGGTCATCCTGACTGCATGGAGCGTTGGTCATAATGACGCATTGGAGCGTTGGTCATAAGTGACGCATTGGAGCGTTGGTCACAGTGACGCACTGGAGCGTTGGTCATAATGAAGCATGGAGCGTTGGTCATAATGACGCATTGGAGCGTTGGTCATATTTAGCAGCTTGATGCCTGATGGCCACTGATGGATACACTTAAACACTGGAATCTTAAAGGCGAGAGATGAGCACAGCTCAAAGGTAGACGTCTCTTACAGTGAGTGCCACCTGTGACATGGTACATCTCTGTGTCTATAAGATGCCTCTGTGCCTGGTACTCATTGACTCTAACAAACGTTCCGTTGACAATTAGACTCTAACAATTGACAATTGACTCTAACAAACGTTAGAATCGCAGGCATACTGAATATATTCATCCCTGAATATCCAAATGATTACCGAGCAACGAATATCTAATCTTGAATACTGTATTTATTGTTGGTCACCCTACCTATAGAAAGACATAGTATGGAGAGATTACTGAGGCGAGCTACCAAGTTGATTCCCGAACCGAGAAGCAAATCCTAATAAAACCGATTAAATGAATTAAATTTATTTAGGCAACGAAAGATAAGGTTAAGAGGTGATCTAAAACAGGTATTAAAACAAACATGAAAGACTCTGCTAATCGGGATCTAAAAAGCTTCTTCATTCTTTTAACGGGATTGTTAAAATATGAAAGTATTTACCAATCAGGGTAGCTGGAAACTACTATAGATGCGTTGAAGTATAAACGAAATAGATATTTCGCTTCAAATCCCCGACTGACGTCATCTGCGCCTTCTTACCTATACGAAAAGTGTGGAGACTTTTCTTATTGAAGAAAATCTATCTTTCTACTCAAACTACCCTAATGTATGAGTTTCTAATCTCTTCCACTATCACAATCAGCCTCCTTAGGACCCAGTGTTTTGTTGCCGTTTGAATTCCTTAGAACAAGGAGGCCGGAGACAGACTTGTTGCGTTAATCGAAATGAAACAACAGTGTACAGACCTAGCGGCCACATTCCGTGTGTATTGACAACAGTTCTCACAACAACCCACCTGGACGTTTAGGACAAGTTTACTACTGAAGTCCATTTGTATTGATAGTGAATTCTGGTTTGTATATCAACTGACTGCTATATTTCCGTCTTGTATCTCCCAGGATGATGTGGTTATTACACGAAAGTGCACTTGGGAGCTTATTGTGTTTTATTTCCCTGTGGACTCACAGGAATATACTTGATCACGCGCTAGATTGTGATTCTTTCCAATATATATATATATATATATATATATATATATATATATATATATATATATATATATATAGATAGATAGATAGATAGATAGATAGATAGATAGATAGATACATACGTGAATACATGTGTATGTGGGTGGGTTGGACCATTTCTTTGGTCTGTTTCCTTGCGCTACCTCGCTAACGCGGGAGACAGCGACAAAGCACAACAGATAAATATAATATATATATATATATATATATATATATATATATATATATATATATATATATATATATATATATACATTGATTGATTGATTGATCTATCCCTGGGGATAGGGGAGAAAGAATACTTCCCACTTAGAAGGCGGCTGAAAGGGGAGGGAGCGAGTGGCTGGAGATCCTCCCCTCTCGTTTTTTTTTTTTTTTTATTTTCCAAAAGAAGGAACAGAGAAGGGGGCCAGGTGAGGATATTCCTCAAAGGCCCAGTCCTCTGTTCTTAACGCTACCTCGCTAACGCGGGAAATGGCAAATAGTAAAAAAAAAAAAAATTATATTGATTGATTGATCGATTGATTGATTGAGAGGGTGAAGGCATGTACAGAGCATCAGATTGGGGAAGAGCAGTGTGGTTTCAGAAGTGGTAGAGGATGTGTGGATCAGGTGTTTGCTTTGAAGAATGTATGTGAGAAATACTTAGAAAAGCCATTGGATTTGTATGTAGCACTAATAAATCTGCAAAAGGCATATGATAGAGTTGATAGAGATGCTTTGTGGAAGGTATTAAGAATATATGGTGTGGGAGGCAAGTTGCTGGAAGCAGTGAAAAGTTTTTATCGAGGATGTAAGGCATGTGAACGAGTAGAAAGAGAGGAAAGTTACTGGATTCCTGTGAATGTCGGTTTGCGGTAGGGGTGTGTGATGTCCCCATGGTTGTTGTATTTGTTTATGGATGGGCTTGTTAGGGAGGTGAATGCAAGAGTTTTGGAGAAAGGGGCAAGTATGCAGTCTGTTGTGGATGAGAGAGCTTGGGAAGTGAGTCAGTTGTTGTTCGCTGATGATACAGCGCTGGTGGCTGATTCATGTAAGAAACTGCAGAAGCTGGTTACTGAGTTTGGTAAAGTGTGTGAAAGAAGAAAGTTAAGAATAAATGTGAATAAGAGCAAGGTTATTAGGTACAGTAGGGATGAGGGACAAATCTATTGGGAGGTAAGTTTGAATGGAGAAGAACTGGAGAAAGTGAAGTGTTTTAGATACTTGGGAGTTGATTTAACAGCGGATGGAACCATGGAAGCGGAGGTGAGTCACAGGGTGAGGGGGAGAGGGCGAAGGTTCTGGGAGCGTTGAAGAATGTGCGGAAGGCGAGAACAATATCTCGGATAGCAAAAATGGGTATGTTTGAAGGATTGGTGGTTCCAACAATGTTATATGGTTGCGAGGCGTGGGCTATAGATAGGGTTGTGTGGAGAACGGTGGATGTGTTGGAAATGAGATGGTTTGATCGAGTAAATAATGAAAGGGTAAGAGAGATGTGTGGTAACCAAAAGAGTGTGGTTGAGAGAGCAGAAGAGGGTGTATTTAAATGGTTTGGTCACATGGAGAGAATGAGTGAGGAAAGATTGACAAAGAGGATATATGTGTCAGATGTGGAGGGAACGAGGAGAAGTGGGAGACCAAATTGGAGGTGGAGAGATTGCGTGAAAAGATTTTGAGCAATCGGGGCCTGAACATGCAGGAGGGTGAAAGGCGTGCAAGGAATAGAGTGAATTGGAACGATGTGGTATACCGGGGTCGACGTGCTGTCAATGGATTGAAACAGGGCATGTGAAGTGTCTGGGGTAAACCTTGGAAAGTTATGTGGAGCCTGGATGTGGAAAGGGAGCTGTGGTTTCATTGCATTACACCTGACAGCTAAAGACTGAGTGTGAACGAATGTGGCCTCTGTTGTCTTCCTAACGCTACCTCGAGCGCGTGCGAGTGGAGGGGGTTGCCATTCCATGTGTGGCGTGGTGATGACAGGAATGGCTGAGGGCAGCAAGTATGAATAAGTACTTGTGTATATATGTATTTGTCTGTGTATGTATATGTATGTATATATAGAAATGTATAGGTATGTATATGTGCGTGTGTGAGCGTGTATGTGGTGGGGTTGGCTCTCTCTCTCTCTCTCTCTCTCTCTCTCTCTCTCTCTCTCTCTCTCTCTCTCTCTCTCTGTATATATATATATATATATATATATATATATATATATATATATATATATATATATATATATATTGGAAAGGATCACAATTTTGCGCGTGATCAAGATATTCCTATGAGTCCACGGGGAAAACGAAACAGGAAAAGTTCCCAAGGGCACTTTCGTGTGATAATCACATCATCAGGGGAGACACAAGAGAGAAATATAACAGTCAGTTGATATACATTTCCAATGCTGGCGATCAAGCAACAGGAACGGACGAAGAAAGGCCACATTCGCTCCCTCACATCCACTCTCAAGCTGTCACGTATCGTACAACAAAACCACGGCACCCAATCTACGTCCAGGCTTCATAGACCTTCCGTGGTTTTCCCTGCCCGTTTCTTATGCCCTGGTTCAGTCCACAGACAAGACTTTGTCCTTATATAATGCATTGCTCTTATACAATCCATCCCGTTCTTGCCTACACCCTCCTGCTCCTTCAAGCCTCGAACAGTCAAGCATTTTCCACTTCATCTTTCCATCTCTAATTTAGTCACCTACGTCTCCGCGTCCTCTTCACTTATGACACAACACTATTTGTCAGCCTATCCGTTCTCTTCCACTCCATTTGTCCAAACCATTTCAGTACACTCTCTTCAGCTTTGTCAACCATACTCTTCTTTTTACCATCCCTTTTTCATACCCTATCAGTTATTACCCTATTAAACCCTGCTCACTCAGCTCTGAAAGCTAAAGCCAAGAAACGTTTGAATTAAGGCAACTCATTGATTAATGTAACACTGAGGAGCATGGCAAATCTACAGCTCTTCATATTTTAACACGTATATATTTGTACTTGGAAATTGCTTGCAATATAAGCAGCCAGTTTAAATATGGGGTAATTTCCAAAGCTAAAGAAGCAAAAATTAGCTTAAAAAGTTTTCTGTTATCAAAGAAAAATTAAAGTTGATTATAGAGTTTTATAAAACGATGAGAGACGTTTGAAGTAAATGCGGGAATGTAGGTGTTTTCAGTCAACAAGGTTACGTGTTCTGTCTCATAATGCAATGCCAATTGTATGGACCCATTCTGTAAATATTGGTTATCTGCCAGTTTTCATTATTCCGTAGGTAATTATTATTTGCCAGTTTATGTAATTATTTGTAAATTATTTATGTCTGGCTTTATTTGACATGACTCAAAGAAAAAAATAGGCAAATTCGACATCAGGAGTTCAAAGGGCTTACGTCTGGCACCAGCGCATTACATGCGCTTTCAGATTGTCAGTTTAATATTTTCATATTCAACCGACACGATGCGTTTTGCATTGGTCACTATATTTCGGGAGATACAAGATCAATCAAATACTATTCCTGAAATGTTATACCACGTTTTATTTCGCATTATTTCTGGCTGAGGAAATATTTGAAAATGAAGAAATGGCGGGAAGTTATCTTTGAAAGATATCGGTACCTATACCCTAATGATGATCTCTCTCTCTCTCTCTCTCTCTCTCTCTCTCTCTCTCTCTCTCTCTCTCTCTCTCTCTCTCTCTCTCTCTCGTGTGTGTGTGTGTGTGTGTGAGTGTGTGTGTGCAGGCGGGTGAGCCAGAGAACTGTCATAAGATGTGTCAGATTTTCCAGTCTTAACCAGCCGTAATCACATCTGATAATTATAAAATATCAAGAAATATTTTAGATTCATCCCAATCAACGCAGTTCCTTAATCTGTCTAACTATAAGTAAACAAACAGATGGCAGTAAAAAGTAGGCGAGGCTTTTAAAGCAGCCTGACAGGAGCCCGGTCGCTACCCTCTGGCCGGAGATATTCCCGCTGCGGCCAGTCATTGTTGTCTGGTAACCAAAGGGACTCCCTACTCCACGCACAACCTTAATTTGTGTGTGTCCACCAGTGCCAGCTAAGCTTCGTGTTCACCCAGCTATCAGATCTGAGTGAACAGGGTATAGCTCTCCTCACACAACATATTACCTCAAGGATTGCATATGCAAAATACTCATCCTCCCCCTTACTTTCCCGTCTAAAGCCTCGCATTCATACGACACCGTCGATACTCCTATACCATCGAACATACCCATTTTTGTCCTCACCGACAATAGCTTCTCTTTCCACACACTCCCTAATGTGCTCAGGAAATAACCCCCTCACCTACTTATAGCTCGCATCTGCTTCCATCTATGTGGTCGCTGGCATGTCCACTCCCAGGTATCTAAAACACCATAGTTTTTCCCTTATTCTCTTCATTCAAATTCATCCTCCAACTCATCTCTCTCTTTCTACTGCTGAATCGAATAACATTACTTTAACATCTATTTATTCTCATCTTTCTCCTTTCGCTCACTTTCCCAGTCTTATATTCCAACTTCTGCAGTTTCTCCTTCGAATCAGGCATCATCGTCGTGTCATCAGTAAACAACAACTAACTCGCTTCCAAGGCCCTCACCCTGAATAGATTGAATACCTGTTCCTCTTTCCACAACTCTTGCATTCATTTTTCTCAACCAACATAAAACAAATAAAAAACCCAACGTGACAATACACACCCCTGTCGCAGACGCAGTTGCACCTGGACCAACTCATTCATCCTCCTCTGTTCCTTCACGCATACATCCCTTACTTCTTTGTCAAAACTCTGCATAAATTCTGAAAGCTTTCCTCTTACACCATATTTTCGTAACACCTTCCATAAAACATCTCTGTCAATCCTACTACACGCTTTGTACAGAAGGAAATACAGTAATAGCAACATCTTCATCAGATATAAACAACAAGAAGTCTCCGTTAGTATTGGCAAAGTTGCTTTGGCAAATAGATAAATTACAAGATGTGAGCATAACGGATGAGGTGACTTATGCAAAAAAAATACTTGCCCCTGTACCTAACTACCTCAGCTTGGTCAAGCTAGACGCCGATGCAGACCACGCTATGAGAAAGAGAAGGTAATAATTCCTTTATCAGGGAGAGTAGACAAACAAAATCATCGCTCCGTCCAGCACGTAAACATCAGAAGTACATCGTGGTCGAAGATATATATCAAACGCTGTTAATACGTCGGTAGGCTTGGAACCTCTACGTAAAGGTCACAAGCTTTCGAAATATTCTGAAATTTAGAGGGAGATGCTTGTGACATTTGAAAGTCAGCCTCCAGAATGTTACCAACAAAGTCCCACACTTCATCAGAATTCTATAATGTCATCACATTTTGCACGTGACATTAACTCACAAACACTGTCTTCGTAATAGATACCAGTGACCACTGCATCAAATACCACAGCTCGTGCCGTTAGAAATACCTAATTGCTGTATGTCTGCCTCCAAGAGCAGTGGCAGAAGGTTCAACATATGGAACATTTGCCGACGACAAATTGGTTAACGCATCTTGGTCTAGTGAGACAAGTATAAGTCTTACATGACTGTCCTTCCCTCTTGCACTCCTCCTCAGCTATCCATAATAATGAGAACCTTTTCGTCACAGACGTCCATCTAACGCCATTCCTGCCCTGGATCAGGCACAGATGGACGAACATCTTGCACCTCTTCTTATTACACGTTGGCTATTTTCTTCATATAATCATTTATTTCATGTACGCCTTGATGATAAACACATCCTCTAATCTGAGAACAAAAGCAACTAATCAGTTCCTATTATCTCTCAACCCAACCTGAAGGCACTTGGATTCCTGCCTCATGTCATGACAAGTACAGTTTATCCCTCAGATTATTTCATGCTGATTAGTTTTCTCGTACTCCAGCCAAAGAAAAGGAGGTCGGGAGGTTAGGTTGCCTCTGGTCTCTCCATTTTCTTATTATGTGAGGTAATACGGCCGATAAACACACCTTTGCCAGCTCCCAACAGGTAGATGTCAAACTCCTCAAGTGTATTTGCACACTGTAACAGAAAGAAAAGTAGCAGGTGTACAACCAGTTGTAGCAAAGACATCAGCAGGTATTTAAGTGGCAGCATTAGAAAGATCAGTAAGGATTAAAGTAGCAGCAGCGGGTGTTTATGTACCAGCGGTAGCAGGGAGGACAACAGCAGGTATACAAGGAGCAGCTACCGGTGTAAAAGGTGCAGTAATAGAGCGTATGGTAGTAAGTCTGAAAGTAGTAGTAGCAGAGAGGACATGAGGATGTCTACAAGTAACAGTAAAGAAGGACCAACTAACGTAACAAACATAATGGTGGCCCAAAAGAAAAGAGAATATGTAATAGCAGGTACACAGCAGCACAGCAGTAGCATAAGTAAACAAGAAACGCTAAAACCCGAGGTGTTCCTTCTAGCCTCTATCACACTGTTGTACTAAATGAATCCCTCGAGAGTCTAGAAAGAGGAAAAAAGATAACAGAATCTACATCAAATCCTACATCAGGAGAACCTCCTTCCAATCTCCTCAGGGCAGAGAAGTGTCTCAGCAATTGTAGGAGGGAGTGGTGTGAGGCTGTCCTGACTAACTCCAACGCTTGATGCTTGGAGTAGTTCCCTTGGCAACGCCAAAGACTGTGTGTATCGTAGGTATCAGGAATATATAGATTATTTGCTCCACAAGAAGAATAACCTAGCTGTTCTGAAGAGAAAAAGTAGAATGCACTTACTCAAGAGGTTATCATACAACATATGGTATGATGGAAAGTGTACAACTCTGGAGGGAAACATATCACAGCAAACCTGATATATAAAGTGTCTGTTCTTTGTTCTTTGAAGCACATAACACATACTCGAAACACAAGCATGCAACAATGTCATCTTGAAAAGAATACAGTATTTCTCAAAGTATATTGTGAACAACACTTGTCTAAGGGAAATGTTGAGCTCTACTTCAAGTGCACGATACGGTCAATCATTGCCACATCGGATGACGTAACACACAATCTGTTTCCTCCTTGGTTGAACTTCTGCTCTACTGATGTCGGTTCATTCATGAATTATCCAATCACCAGGACAAGACAGATAAACATGCAGTTCTTGTGATCCCAAGATTACGATATAACATCACGACTATATCTTACTATATGGGAACCATATAGTAAGAAATTCATGACAGACTGAAAAAAATACCATTTGGTTTTAAGGATTAATATCTGGTTCCTACATTAACACTCGACCTTGAAAACTGCACATTATAGGAAGTTGAATAAAAACAGATTTTTCAGAGATTAAGACTTTTAAAAATTGAATCTAAGGTTCATAACCAGAAAGGGAATGGAATTGGGCACATAGGTTCACAGTTAACGCAAGCGTTACAACCTAAACTGTACGGTTGCCAGCTGTTAAATGAGGTTGAAAACCTTACATAAGACTGGAAGTTGATATACAGTGAAAGACAAAAGTCTGTTCCTGGTATCTGATGAAAACAATTCGTGAAGGGCGAACGTTACTTTCGGCGCGCGCACTTCTTAGCATACCTGAACAGTTCTTCCACGCATGCGTCACTGAATTTTCAGAGGTAGTGGTGAACATTTTTCTGAGATTTATTGTTTTTACTGTATATCTACCAATATATTCTAAATTAATCAACTGTAAAGAGGTTAAATTTTCCTCAATGTGACCAAATTTAGTAATTTTTCAAGGATTATTCGACCCTTGATCCGAACCATCACCACACATATGAAGCTTCACTGTAGTCAGGATTGCCAACTGCCAATGAGTCGTCGAGGCAAGTCTTTCATTGTTTCGTCAGATGTAAATAATCATCAGACAAATCTGGCAACACTTTTTCTGTCACTGTACATGGCCTATGTGATAGACCACTATGTTAAAGAAAGGATAGTAGCGTAAAGGCACTGAATACCTTCGGAAAGGAGTGAACAACATAATGTGTAAGACTGAAATATAGAATATAGGTCGAAGAGTGAAATCTGGGGTAGAATATCGACCGATGTGAAGGAAATTAAGATATGGCGCAAGACACCTAAGACTGGAATGAAAAATATGATATGGGCAGATGATACCTAAAACTCGTATACACTAAAATAAGGGTAGATACCAAAAACTGAGATAACATTAAACTATAGGCAGATACCAAAATTTAGGATAGCATAGGAAATACGGGAAGATACCAAAATTTGGGATAACATTAAGCAATGGGTAGAAACCTAAAATAAGGATATCATTAAATTATGGGTAGAAACCTAAAATTGGGATAACATTAAGATATGGGTAGAAAACTAAAATTTAGATAACATTAAAATTAGGTAGAAACCTAAAATTGGAATAACATTGAAATATGAGTATATGATACCTATGATTAGAAAGAACATTAAACTTTATATGGGCAGATGATACCAAAAATTAGAGTGAACATGAAGATATGAGAGCAAATAATCGGAGAAAATGGTTGGTAAAGAAAACGCCACGTCGGACTAACGGATTTAAATTTGGAAACCTACTGAGCAAGAAAAGTGCTTATGATCAGAGATTGTGTGATAAAATCAAGGCATATGTGATTTCATGGAATCAGAAGACGCTGAAATTCCTGTCTGAACACTCTGGCCATAGAAAACTAGAGTTTCACATTTTCGTTTGTTGGTGAAGTACGCAGAATACTGTAAGACTAGAACCAAATCCGGGCTATTACCGGGAAAGTAGCAAAGGGATATGGGAAGCATAAGCTCAACAGGTCAAACAAAATGCAAAGAAATTCTGGAAATATGCAAGGTCGAAAACCAAGAGAAAGTCCAGCACCCCTGATTTAGGCAAGGACTTGTTAAAAGGAATCAATTACGACTAACAAGGAGAAGACTTCCTTACATCAGTATATACAATCCAGACTAACACCGAAATGCCAAGAGTGAAAAAAGGAAATGCACCACCATTAAAGACGATGACATTCAGCATAGAGAAAGTTGAGAAAAAAACATTAGATAAGATGAACATCTCCAAATCACCAGGTCCAGACGGGATACACCCTAGTGCACTCAGGGAAGTCAGCAGTGTCATATGTACTCCCTCAGCACTCAGGGAAGTCAGCAGTGTCATATGTACTCCCTCAGCACTCAGGGAAGTCAGCAGTGTCATATGTACTCCCTCAGCACTCAGGGAAGTCAGCAGTGTCATATGTACTCCCTCAGCACTCAGGGAAGTCAGCAGTGTCATATGTACTCCCTCAGCACTCAGGGAAGTCAGCAGTGTCATATGTACTCCCTCAGCACACAGGGAAGTCAGCAGTGTCATATGTACTCCCTCAGCACTCAGGGAAGTCAGCAGTGTCATATGTACTCCCTCAGCACACAGGGAAGTCAGCAGGTGTCATATGTACTCCCTCAGCACTCAGGGAAGTCAGCAGGTGTCATATGTACTCCCTCAGCACTCAGGGAAGTCAGCAGTGTCATATGTACTCCCTCAGCACTCAGGGAAGTCAGCAGTGTCATATGTACTCCCTCAGCACACAGGGAAGTCAGCAGTGTCATATGTACTCCCCTCAGCAATCATTTCAAACGTCCATTAACACAGAAGAACTTCCGGAAGACTGGAAATGCGCTAATATCACAGCTTTGTTTCAGAAAGGGAATAAGAAAGTAGCTGGTCATTACAGACCCGATAGTCTGGCTAGTATAGTATGCAAGCTAATGGAATCACTAGTGAGAGAACAAATAATTGAACACATGAAAAGACATACGTTATCTACTAAGAATCAATTCAGCTTTATTAGCGGTCGTTACACAGTGCTACAACTTTTACAAGTTCTAGACTAATGGACAGAGATATTGGACAGAGGGGTTTGTGTGGATGAAATATACTGTGATTTCATGAAAGCGTTTGGCAACGTCCCGCACCAACGCCCACTACACAAACCAGAAAAATACCAAATCGCTGGTCAGTACAGTGCATGGATAAGATCTTTTTTGCTTGGAAGGTAACAGCAAAAGGAGAGAAATCGTAATGGAAAGAAATCTCGAGTGGAATACCTCAAGGATCAGTGCTGGGTCCTACTCTGTTTGCACTATACGTTAATGACAAGCCAGATATCACCAGTTTAGGTACTACTACTTACCTATTTACGGATGATACCAAAGCATTTAGAAGTATGTATCAGCAAACTGATTATAACAACTTACAGAAAGACATACATGCACTATATGAATGGTCCCAAAAAATGACTTCCGTTCTTCCACCCGGAGAAATGTAAAGTTATGAAAATTGTAAAATCGAAGTAGAACGGAAAGTGTATAATCTGAAGGAAAGTTTAGCTCTCATGGAGTGTGTAGAAACAGAGAAGGATATTAGAGTGACTATCGACACCGAACTGTCATTTGAACGACACATGTCAGATAAGATCAACAAGGCAAACTCAGTAATAGGTGTACTAAGAAAAACAACGGAATACAAGGATTGTAAACTACTTTACATAGCACTGGTGAGGCCTCATCTTGAGTATGCCAACCAAGTATGGTGTCCACATCTAAAGAAACACATTGAAGCTATAGAAAATGTCCAGAGTAGAACGACCAAACAAGTATCGGGGCTATTAACACTTTCATCACACGAAGAACGACCAAACAGGAAATCAAACCTTCCAACACAGACGACCTCGAAGTGACATGATCAAGATGTGATGCAAGATACTAACACGAAAACAGGATGAAAATGTGTCCAGTTTTATACAACCCAGCGTTGACTCCACCACCCGCGAGCGGCCACCAGCTCAAACTGTATGAATCAAGATCAAGATTAGATATTAGGAAATATTCGTTTACACAAAGAGCAGTAGATATATGGAGCAGCCTACCAGAGAAAGTAATAACAGCACCATCAATACAGTCCTCCGAAGAAAGACCAGATCGTTTCTGGGGAAGCTAAGCACAGAAATATAACTACGAGAAAATACACACGACCGGACATGACCCAGAAAATCTAAGTTTAGACGAGGAGCTGACAGAAGAGGACTTCACATGAGGCATACAATCAAAAGAGGATCTGTGAGTATCTGTGAGCATCTGGTATCTGTGAGTAAGAGAAAATGGAAATACTATTCTAATTATGGATAACTCTTTAAAAAGGTGACAATCATAATAGTGATGTTTGAGCTCGACCAGACTGCCACAAGCAACTTTGTTAATACCGTATATTAATGCGAATGGCTGCAGTCATCACATGAAACCTACAGATGTGCGATATAAGAGCAACAGCTAATTGGTTTCTGTCATTACCATAATTACTGGCGACCCTTATAAGACAGTCCAGCAGAGCCAACCAAACCAACCATTGAGAAAAAGTCTTCAAACATTTTTCGCCCAGAGACGAATGTGTAATAATGTTGATGTTTTGCAAAAGCAGATCTTTGCACCGTGGTCTTACGTCAGAGTTCTCATGGTCAGCCAGTGAAGACCACCAGAATGTGGCCCTCTAGGTTCTTTCTAACGCGATGACACAATACTTCACGGGTTTCCAACCCAGGGCTCGAGATCTTCAGACAGCTGATGTGACTCAGCTTGTAAGGTGGGCGAGGTAACTCAGCTTGTAAGGTGGGTGGAGTGAGTTAGCTTGTAAGGTGGGAGAAGGATGCTGCTTATGAGGTGAGTGAAGGGACATAGCTTGTACAGTGGGAGAATGGATTAAGCTTGGAAAGTCCATATACGCGCTCAAATCGTTTCTTGATTTAATATATACCCTCTATGATAATCTCACTTTAGCATAGACGCCCTATAATAATCTCTTAATTAAGTATATACGCTTTATGATTATCTCTCAGTTTAGTATAACCGCTCTTGATAATCATTTTTTTTTTTTTTTTTATATACTTTGTCGCTGTCTCCCGCGTTTGCGAGGTAGCGCAAGGAAACAGACGAAAGAAATGGCCCAACCCCCCCCCCCCCCCCCATACACATGTACATACACACGTCCACACACGCAAAATATACATACCTACACAGCTTTCCATGGTTTACCCCAGACGCTTCACATGCCTTGATTCAATCCACTGACAGCACGTCAACCCCTGTATACCACATCGCTCCAATTCACTCTATTCCTTGCCCTCCTTTCACTCTCCTGCATGTTCAGGCCCCGATCACACAAAATCTTTTTCACTCCATCTTTCCACCTCCAATTTGGTCTCCCTCTTCTCATCGTTCCCTCCACCTCCGACACATATATCCTCTTGGTCAATCTTTCCTCACTCATTCTCTCCATGTGCCCAAACCATTTCAAAACACCCTCTTCTGCTCTCTCAACCACGCTCTTTTTATTTCCACACATCTCTCTTACCCTTACGTTACTTACTCGATCAAACCACCTCACACCACACACTTGTCCTCAAACATCTCATTTCCAGCACATCCATCCTCCTGCGCACAACTCTATCCATAGCCCACGCCTCGCAACCATACAGCATTGTTGGAACCACTATTCCTTCAAACATACCCATTTTTGCTTTTCGAGATAATGTTCTCGACTTCCACACATTTTTCAAGGCTCCCAAAATTTTCGCCCCCTCCCCCACCCTATGATCCACTTCCGCTTCCATGGTTCCATCCGCTGACAGATCCACTCCCAGATATCTAAAACACTTCACTTCCTCCAGTTTTTCTCCATTCAAATTCACCTCCCAATTGACTTGACCCTCAACCCTACTGTACCTAATAACCTTGCTCTTATTCACATTTACTCTTAACTTTCTTCTTCCACACACTTTACCAAACTCAGTCACCAGCTTCTGCAGTTTCTCACATGAATCAGCCACCAGCGCTGTATCATCAGCGAACAACAACTGACTCACTTCCCAAGCTCTCTCATCCCCAACAGACTTCATACTTGCCCCTCTTTCCAAAACTCTTGCATTTACCTCCCTAACAACCCCATCCATAAACAAATTAAACAACCATGGAGACATCACACACCCCTGCCGCAAACCTACATTCACTGAGAACCAATCACTTTCCTCTCTTCCTACACGTACACATGCCTTACATCCTCGATAAAAACTTTTCACTGCTTCTAACAACTTGCCTCCCACACCATATATTCTTAATACCTTCCACAGAGCATCTCTATCAACTCTATCATATGCCTTCTCCAGATCCATAAATGCTACATACAAATCCATTTGCTTTTCTAAGTATTTCTCACATACATTCTTCAAAGCAAACACCTGACATATTCCTCTACACATCGGGAAATCAGCATCTATGTACTCCTCACACTCAGAATGCATGTACATTGTACTCCCTCAGCAATCAAATACCACATTATATGTACCTAGCAATATTTTCAAAACGTATTAACACTGTAAACTTCGAGCACTGACATCTATATCCCGCTTTGCTTTGAAATGGAAATAGAAAGTAGCTGCATTCACGACCCGAAGTCTCAGTGAGCAAGCTAATGGAATCACATACATAAAATAATTGAACCACATAAAAAATACGTTATCTCCCTATGAATCAATTCAGCAATTACCGCCCGTTCCTGCTGCTACAGCTTTCAAGTTCAGCTAAATGCGTTTACAGACGTTTGTGATGTAAAATATTTTTCTGAAAGCTTCAACGTCCCGACAACCCACCTCCGAACCAAAAACCAAATCCTGTCATACAGTGCAGGAAAATCTTTTGCTTGGAGGTAACACAAAAGAAACCTTAAAAATTGGTGATACCTCAAATCATCTGTCTCACTCTCATTCACTATACGTTAATACAACCAGATAACCCCAGTTTAGTACACTACTTACCTATTTCGGATGTTTACCGCATTTAGAGTATGTACTCAGCAAACTATTTACACTTCCCAGAACACTCATCATATTAATTCCCAAAAATACTTCGTTCTCTCACACCCGAAATTCATATATTGTAATCGGCACATTTATCTAAGTTTCACTCTCATGGTGTGAACAATTTCAGTTGACCTTCCACTGACTTTCTTTATAAACATGTCGATAGATCAACAAGGCAATTTATTGTACCTGCAAAAAACGGATCCAAATTGACTACTCTCACTGTCTCATCACTAATATCCAACCATTATGTTCCACATCAAAAACCATTCTAAGAACAGTCCCAGATACACCAACAGTATCGCTATAAACACTTTCTCACACGAGAACTGACCCAAACAGAAATCAATCCTCCCACACAACACCTATACATTCCATAGTTATCAAGAACTATATCACGAACAACTCGGTATGAAAAGTGCTCCAGTTCTCTTACCAACCTCACGTTACTCTCACCACCCGCGAGCCCCCGCCAACTTTACAGTCAATTAATTTAAATATCGTTGCACAAAGACCATAGATATATGGACTAGCCTACCAGAGAAGTAATATCAGACCATCATACACCCTCCAAGAAAGCCAGTCTTTCTACTAGCACAGAAATAAAACATCAAAAATACCACTTACCGGCAACCCAGAAATTAACTTTAATGAGACACAGAAAACTCACTAGGCTACTAGGACCAATCTTACTCTTAACTTGATAAGTAAACTTAATTATATCCCTTTTTAAAAGGTGACAATCATACAGTCATTTTTGAGCTCGATCAGAACTCACAAGCAATTTCAAACCTATTTATACAAATTGACACACTGAAACCCAATGGCGATACCAATAACCTAATGGCTTCATTACTAATTATGCCTTAAAAATCCACCAGTCCCACCAAACCCCATTGCGCAAAAAGCTTCAAACATTTCCCAGAGCTGTCAATAATTGGTTCATAACAATCTTCACGTGTCTTACCAGGTTCTATGTCACCAATAAACACACCACATGTGCCTCTAGTTCTTTCTAACCCGATTAACAGAATTTACGTTTCCTAACAGTCTGATCTCAACAGCTTGACCACTTAACGATAACTCGTTTAGGAGTATTGCTGTACGGGGGGCTCTTATATGGTGAGACATAGCCTTCTACTGGAAATGTAACTTGCAAGTCCCAGACGCTTCTCAAATCGTTTCTGATTTTAACCCTTTGAATCTCACTTTCATAGACGCCATAAAAACTAATAGTTCCTTATTCCTCACCTTGATAATCATATGACTTAATATATACGCTAGAAAAAGTAATCTCTTAATTTGGTATATAAGCATTAATTCATTAAACACGCTCTGAATCAGAGTTAATACACTCAAAGACAGTTTCTGTACACTGAGATCTCTGGTCATGACCCAGGTCCACACTACCAACACACAGTGTACCAGGACGACCTTGTTATTGCTACTGAGTTACCCCTCAAAAGAACTGGTCTCCTTGTGGCACGATCTGAACCCCTTGTGCAAACACTCACCTCCCCTGATGATTCAGTCCCACCATCCACCTGGCACTGACTCCACAAGACACATACCGCTAGTTCTACTAGCCACAAAGTGCTAGTTCCACTAGCCACACAGTGCTAGTCCCACTAGCCATATAGTGCTAGTTCTACAAGCCACCTAATGCTAGTTCCACCAGCCACCTAGTGTCAGTTCTACTAGCTACCTAGTGCCAGTTCTACAAGCCACCTAGTGCAAGTTCCACCAGCCACCTAGTGCTAGTTCTACTAGCCACCTAATGCAAGTTCCACCACCCACCTAGTGCTAGTTCTACTAGCCACCTAATGCAAGTTCCACCACCCACCTAGTACCAGTTCTACTTGCCACCTAGTACCAGGTCCACCAGCCACCTAGTGCCAGTTATACTAGCCAATTAGTGCCAGCTCCATCAGTTACCTTGTCCACTGTCGTAAATTCTTCCTTGTGCAGTAAACAAAATGGTGTTTCTGCTCTGATTCAGAAGTTTACCTAACAGCTGATGTCATCCTTGGGATACGTGGACATCGCAACCCTGACTTACAATGAAAGGGACATCCCAGACTTGGGATATATGGACGTCAAAAACACTAGCGCATAACGAAAGGGACATCTCAGCCTTGGGATATGTAGACTTCCTAACCTGACGTATAACCAAAGGGACATCGCAGCCATGGGATATGTGGACGTCACAACACTGACTTACAATGAAAGGGACATCCCAGACTTGGGATATATGGACGTCAAAAACACTAGCGCATAACGAAAGGGACATCTCAGCCTTGGGAAATGTAGACTTCCTAACCTGACGTATAACCAAAGGGACATCGCAACCATGGGATATGTGGACGTCACAACACTGACTTACAACGAAAGGGACATCCCCAACCATGGGATATGTGGACGTCACAACCCCTGACGTATAACGAAAGGGACATCCCCAACCATGGGATATGTGGACGTCACAACCCCTGACGTATAACGAAACGGACATCCCCAACCATGGGATATGGACGTCACAACCCCTGACGTATAACGAAACGGACATCCCAGCTAGCGATACACTCATCGGGTTGGAAGAGAGAAAAAGAAGTTGAATTACGACAACTGCTGAAGATGAATCCGGTTATGACCAATACAAGATCTGTCATCAACAGTAGGGGTCAAACCATTTGTAACACAGCTCCCGGGGCCGGCAAAGGAGAGTAATGTGTTGTCTAATACGAGGATTGTAATAGCAACGTGTAAGATGAAATAGCATAACTTCTGTACATGAGAACCATACACACACTACTGTGTGTGTGTGTGTGTGTGTGTGTGGAGGAGAGAGAGAGAGAGAGAGAGAGAGAGAGAGAGAGAGAGAGAGAGAGAGAGAGAGAGAGAGAGAGAGAGAGAGAGAGAGAGAACTTGCTGAAACTTCATAGGAGCTGAAGTGGGCATCAGTAGCAATAGCTGTGCACACACACACACACACACACACACACACACACACTACTGTGTGTGTGTGTGTGTGTGTGTGTGGAGGAGAGAGAGAGAGAGAGAGAGAGAGAGAGAGAGAGAGAGAGAGAGAGAGAGAGAGAGAGAGAGAGAGAGAGAGAGAGAGAGAGAGAGAGAGAACTTGCTGAAACTTCATAGGAGCTGAAGTGGGCATCAGTAGCAATAACTGTGCACGCACACACGCACACACACACACACACTACTGTGTGTGTGTGTGTGTGTGTGTGTGTGTGTGTGTGTGGAGGAGAGAGAGAGAGAGAGAGAGAGAGAGAGAGAACTTGCTGAAACTTCATAACAGCTGAAGTAGGCATCAGTAGCAATAGCTGTGCACGCACACACGCACACACACACACACACACACACACACACACACACACACACACACACCATTTGAACGCTGGCGGTCGTGGTGTTGTTACAATAACAATCATTGCCCTGAACAAGAACAATGGTAGAACGTTATGGCGGCACCAGAGCCTGTGATGCTGGCTGTTAAATGAGAACCATCAGCAGGTACCGGGAGAACCATCAGTAGGTACCGGGAGAACCATCAGTAGGTACCGGGAGAACCATCAGTAGGTACTGGGAGAACCATCAGTAGGTACCGGGAGAACCATCAGTAGGTACCAGGAGAACCATCAGTAGGTACTGGGAGAACCATCAGTAGGTACCGGGAGAACCATCAGTAGGTACCGGGAGAACCATCAGTAGGTACCGGGAGAACCATCAGTAGGTACCAGGAGAACCATCAGTAGGTACTGGGAGAACCATCAGTAGTTACCGGGAGAACCATCAGTAGGTACCGGGAGAACCATCAGTAGGTACCGGGAGAACCATCAGTAGGTACTGGGAGAACCATCAGTAGGTACCGGGAGAACCATCAGTAGGTACTGGGAGAACCATCAGTAGGTACCGGGAGAACCATCAGTAGGTACCAGGAGAACCATCAGTAGGTACTGGGAGAACCATCAGTAGGTACCGGGAGAACCATCAGTAGGTACTGGGAGAACCATCAGTAGGTACTGGGAGAACCATCAGTAGGTACCGGGAGAACCATCAGTAGGTACCGGGAGAACCATCAGTAGGTACCGGGAGAACCATCAGTAGGTACCGGGAGAACCATCAGTAGGTACCGGGTGAATCATCAGTAGGTACTGGGAGAACCATCAGTAGGTACCGGGAGAACCATCAGTATGTACCGGGAGAACCATCAGTATGTACCGGGAGAACCATCAGTAGGTACCAGGAGAACCATCAGTAGGTACTGGGAGAACCATCAGTAGGTACTGGGAGAACCATCAGTAGGTACCGGGAGAACCATCAGTAGGTACTGGGAGAACCATCAGTAGGTACCGGGAGAACCATCGGTAGGTACCGGGTGAATCATCAGTAGGTACCGGGAGAACCATCAGTAGGTACCGGGAGAACCATCAGTAGGTACTGGGAGAACCATCAGTAGGTACCGGGAGAACCATCAGTAGGTACCGGGAGAACCATCAGTAGGTACCGGGAGAACCATCAGTAGGTACCGGGAGAACCATCAGTAGGTACCGGGAGAACCATCAGTAGGTACCGGGAGAACCATCAGTAGGTACCAGGAGAACCATCAGTAGGTACCGGGAGAACCATCAGTAGGTACCGGGAGAACCATCAGTAGGTACCGGGAGAACCATCAGTAGGTACCGGAGAACCATCAGTAGGTACCGGGAGAACCATCAGTAGGTACCGGGAGAACCATCAGTAGGTACCTGGGAGAACCATCAGTAGGTACCGGGAGAACCATCAGTAGGTACCGGGAGAACCATCAGTAGGTACCGGGAGAACCATCAGTAGGTACCTGGGAGAACCATCAGTAGGTACCGGGAGAACCATCAGTAGGTACCAGGAGAACCATCAGTAGGTACCGGGAGAACCATCAGTAGGTACCGGGAGAACCATCAGTAGGTACCGGGAGAACCATCAGTAGGTACTGGAGAACCATCAGTAGGTACCAGGAGAACCATCAGTAGGTACCAGGAGAACCATCAGTAGGTACTGGGAGAACCATCAGTAGGTACCAGGAGAACCATCAGTAGGTACCAGGAGAACCATCAGTAGGTACCAGGAGAACCATCAGTAGGTACCAGGAGAACCATCAGTAGGTACTGGGAGAACCATCAGTAGGTACCGGGAGAACCATCAGTAGGTACCAGGAGAACCATCAGTAGGTACCGGGAGAAACCTGCTGGCTGGGAGCCTCAGACGACGAATCATCAGAGCCTGTGACTCGGAGTACTCTAACCGGACCATCAGCCATACACAACCTCTAGGTACCGGGAGTCTCGCTATACGAGACCACATAACCTGCAGCCTCAGTTGTAACAAACCATCGTAACAAACCACCTCAGTCTGGGAGAACTCATAGTTACCGAGACCATCAAACCTGGGGAGACCATCAGTAGGACCAGGAAAACCATCAGTAGGTCGGGAGACCATCAGTAGGTACCAGAAACCATCAGTAGGTCCCAGGAGAACCATCATAGGTACGAGAACCATCAGTATACCAGAGAACCTCATAGGCTGGGAGAACCTCGTAGGTACAGAAACCATCAGTAGACCAGGGAGACCACAGTAGGTACCAGGAAACCTCGTAGTACCAGGGAGAACCATCTGAGGTACTGGGAGAACCACAGTAGATACCTGGGGAATCCATCAGTAGTACCAGAGAACCATCAGTAGGTACCGGGAGAACCATCAGTAGGTACCGGGAGAACCATCAGTAGGTACCGGGAGAACCATCAGTAGGTACCAGGAGAACCATCAGTAGGTACCGGGAGAACCATCAGTAGGTACCGGGAGAATCATCATTTGGTACTGGTGGCAATGACCTCACCTTTTCCCAGGACCAAGTGCTAACATCTTCACTTTCTCCCACAACACGGCGCTGAGACCTGGTTCTGGAAGCCACACAACCCCTGCTGCTGGGAGCCCCTGACACAGCCACACAACCCCTGCTGCTGGGAGCCCCTGACACAGCCACACAACCCCTGCTGCTGGGAGCCTCTGACACAGCCACACAACCCCTGCTGCTGGGAGCCCCTGACACAGCCACACAACCCCTGCTGCTGGGAGCCCCTGACACAGCCACACAACCCCTGCTGCTGGGAGCCTCTAACACAGCCACACAACCCCTGCTGCTGGGAGCCCTGACACAACCACACAACCCCTGCTGCTGGGAGCCTCTTACACAGCCACACAACCTCGTCAATTATCAGGGAAGGCAACAACAGGCTGGTGAGTAGCCTGCCTCGGGCTGTCTCAGACGACCGCCAATGGTTCATCAGAGTCCTATTGTGACGGTTCCCTTCTGTTGTCACTCTCCCGCTCGCTAATATGCCATACACAATGATCCTCAACAAAGTCTTCGTCTCTTCGTAGCCAAATGCAACATTTCCTTCACTCTATTTGAAAATATCTTCTCGTAAAACCACCTTCTTCTTGGTTATCAAACGTATAGTCTAATTTTCTCGAGCCATCACAATGCAAAAAACAAGAAAATGACAAACATAACAATGACGCGATCACATATGGCCAAGACCCCAGCAACACACGGTGGTTCACCACAGTATGGCCTCACGGTCCACGTCAGGGGCGTCAGACTTGAGCTCAGCTACAGTATGGATCAGTCTTTCCACAGAGCCACCAGCTGTACCAGACCTTGGCTCAGCTGCAGTATGGGATCAGTCTTCCCACAGGAGCCACCAGCTGTACCAGACCTTAGTTCAGCTGCAGTATGGGGTCGGTCTTCTCTTGGAAGCCAGCAGCTATACCAGACCACACGACTCAGCTGCAGCAAGACGTGACAGTCTCCAATCACTTTGCAGCACAAGAGAGCACAGCTTTATACATGGAGCACTTTACCTCTCCTCATTCGTCACCATTATAAGACCTAGCAGCCGTTCGGCACTTTCAACGTAGAACTGCAACCGCAAATGAGTGCACAGGTTCGAATCCGGATTGCGGCAGTCGGTCCACAGTCAAATCTACCTATTCATCCTTCCCTAAGAATTATTCGATAAAATGGGTACCTGCCTTTGAGGAATGTATGTGAGAAATGCTTAGAAAATCAGATGGATTTATATGCAGCATCTGTGGGCCTGGAGAAGGCATGTGATGTGGCTGACAGAGACGCTTTGTGGAAGGTTTTAAGAGTATATGGTGTGGGAGGTGAGTTGCTAGAATCAATGAAAAGTTTTTACCAAGGATGTAAGGCATGTGTACGAGTAGGAATAGAGGAGAGTGATTGGTTCCCAATAAAGTTCAGTCTACGGCACGGTTGTGTGATGTCCCCATGGCTATCTAATTTGTTTATAGATGGAGTGGTTAGGGAGGTAAATGCAAAGGTTTCGGAGAGAGGGGCAAGTATGCAGTCCGTTGTGGATCAGAGGGCTTAGGAAGGTGAGTCAGTTGTTGTTCGCCGATGATACAGCTCTAGTGGCTGATTCGGGTGAAAAACTGCAAAGGTTGCTGACTGAGTTTGGAAAAGTGTGTGACAGGAGAAAGTTGAGAGTGAATGTGAACAAAAGCATGGTTATTAGGTTCAGTAGGGTTGAGGGACAAGGCGATTGGGATGTAAGTTTGAATGGAGAAAAATTGGAGGAAGTGAAGTGCTTTAGATATCTGGGAGAGGACTTAGCAACGGATGGAACCATGGGGGCGAAAGTTCTGGGAGCGATTGAGAATGTGTGGAAGGAGAGAATGTGATCGCGGAGAGCAAAAATGGGTATGTTTGAAGGACTATTGGTTCCAACAATGTTTTATGGTTGCGAGGCATGGGCTATAGATAGGGTTGTACGGAAGAGGATGGATGTAATGGAAATGAAATGTTTGAGGACAATATATGGTGTGAGGTTGTTTGATCGAGTAAGTAATGAAAGGGTAAGAGAAATGTATGGAAATAAAAAGAGTGTGGTTGAGAGAGCAGAAGAGGGTATGTTGGAATGATTTGGACATATGGAGAGAATGAGCGAGGAAAGATTGACAGAGAGGATAAGTGTGTCAGAGGCGAGGGGAACGAGGAGAAGCAGGAGGCCAAACTGGAGGTGGAAGGATGGAGTCGTCGTGGGTCGACGTGCTGTCATTGCACTGAACCAAGGCATGTGAGAAGTCTGGGGTAAGCTATGGAAAGGTCTGTGGGGCCTGGATGTGGAAAGGGAGCTGTGGTTTCGGTGCATTACACATGACAGCTAGAGACTGAGTGTGAACGAATGTTGCCTTTTTTGTCTGTTTTCCTGGCTCTATTTCGGTGAAGCAGGGGATAGCGATGCTATTTCCTGTGTGACGAGGTAGAGACAGAAATGGATGAAGGCAAGCAAGTATGAATATGTACATACATATATATATATATATATATATATATATATATATATATATATATATATATATATATATATATGTCTGTGTATGTGTATGTTGTTATGTATATGAGTGGACGGGCCATTCTTCGTCTGTTTGCTGGCGCTACTTCGCCGATGCGGGAAACAGCTATTAAGTATAATAGATATTATATATATATATATATATATATATATATATATATATATATATATATATATATATATAGGCTTAATGAAATGACCTGGATTAGGGCATTCAACCGCCAGTACCGTCCTAGACAACTTGAAGGAAAAAAATCAGTTTTAAATTGAAAACTTTATATCGACTATCACTCACCACCAGTCAACCTCACCATCGTAAATACCATCTTCCGAAAACGGCAACCACAACCAGTATTGAACCTAACCATAACAGCAATCAGGAACGCGACCTAAACTTTAATCGTTCCAAACATCCACAACCTCAATACAACCACTAAATACAACCTAAAACAGCAATTATTACCCATATTAAACCTGAACGGGTCATGGCCAGTAATCTCTCAACCTGGAACTACCCTGGAGTCCAACTGGAAACAATATAATGTATTCAAATTGAAAAACATTACCTGAGTTGAGTTACCAGCATACCTTCCATAATTACCCTTCGTTGCCATAGCAGCGAATTCTTTTTACCGTCTTTTCTTATATATTGGGACTTGAGAGGACGAAAGACTAGAGGAGAGAATACGAAATGTCCCAAAGACTTCTACATCATTCATTTGTGAATTATATCAGTATCACTATCAGGTCGAGATGATTTCAGTTGCAACACGGCCTGGTTCAGCACCGAGACATATTTTCCGTGCCAAAAAGGATACAATTTTCAACTGGACTAGGAAGTGTCATGTGCATACTAGGGCATGTCTAATACACCAGAACAACGACGACACATCTAACCCATCTAACACAAGGACACACCTCCTCCCACATCTTCAACACCAGTACTTAACTCTACCACTTCACCCAGCTGTTCGCCTCACCTATCGCCAAACCCAAGCAGACACACCTCAGTCAATGCCAAATACAACAAAATGCCTCCACATACACTAAAGCACACAAAATCCCTAACACCAAGCGGAAATAATCACCTCTTGATATACTCAACCCACAAGCACAAATATTCCACAGCATCTGCACCAGGCAAACAAACTCCTGAATCATCTCATCAAAGCACACACCGTCCTTATATTACAAACACCCCAACAGATATCCACTTGTCTTCTAACACGATGTGTAAGTATTCTCCAAAGACCCAAAGACGTTGCTTACGTGCACACCTCCTTTTCAAGAGCTAATGAGAGTGTGGATGGTCTTAGAAAGTACCTGAAGGAGTTCAATTATTTTACGATTGGTGGTAATAGCTTGACGTGGTAGGCCTTAATGAGCCTGGCAGTCGATAGAACTAAAGCCATGTAACTTAACAACCAAGACACCTCCTCGCGCACCTCCTCCTCGTCTCCATGACCTAACTGGGTTTATTTCACCACACCCTACACGACTCTGCTCCTGGTGCAACTCCTTCTCCTCCTCCTTCCCATGACCTAAGTGGGTTTATCTCATCACAATCTACGCGAGTCTGCTCTTCCTAAAAATTCCTAACATCTCATCTAGATATCCACATCTTGATTCCTAAGAAAACATCTTATCACTTACATCTAACAATGGTACATACCTGGAATAACTCCTTAGCACTCTCCTTCTTAACATCTCATACTACTTCAAACGTCTCCCAAGTACTCGAACCCACTAACATCTAACTCTAGCAGAGTACACTAACATCTAACTCCCCTCCCCGATCCCTAACACTAGTCCACACCCTCACAATCAGCTAATCTATATACTCACCTCCTTTACCTCCTCTCTCACACACACACACACACACACACACACACACACACACACACACACACCTCTTCTCCCCTCTGTCTAAACTACCACACTCCTTGTTCCGAAGCGGAACTTGAGATCCTGCCAATCACAGCCGAGAGCTCCTGTGGTCTAAGCCCCGTAATTACGTCTCCTTATCCACAAGTTGAGCCATTAGCCGTTTCTCTCCCTCCCTCCGCCTCTATAATCGGCTTTGATCACATAAAACAACATCGGCAATTAGAATGGGTAATGGTTATTAGGCGAGGGGAAGCCCCATGTATTACTGTGGCACATACATCCCTTTGTTTACCAACTCTCAGGGAAAAGTGAATGGTAAAATGATCACCATGGCAACCTTATACTCTGGGTTGTTAAGGTTATTATAACCCTGGATGGTAGGGTTATAGTGGCCCTCCTAGTTAATGATATGGTGGTTTTATAACCCTGGATGGTAAAGTTGTGGCGGTTCATGTAATTATAGTTACGTTGTTACTTTTTCACTAAGATATGTTACGCTGCTCCTGAAGCTATTATCAATGTTGTTATCTTCAGTGATTATGAGGTTATATATATATATATATATATATATATATATATATATATATATATATATATATATATATATATATATATATATATATATTATCCCTGGGGATAGGGGAGAAAGAATACTTCCCACGTATTCCCTGCGTGTCGTAGAAGGCGACTAAAAGGGAAGGGAGCGGGGGGCTGGAAATCCTCCCCTCTCAATTTTTTTTTTCTTTTTTATTTTCCAAAAGAAGGAACAGAGAAGGGGGCCTGGTGAGGATATTCCCTAAAAGGCCCAGTCCTCTGTTCTTAACGCTACCTCGCTAATGCGGGAAATGGCGAATAGTATGAAAGAAAGAAAGAAAGATATATATATATATATATATATATATATATATATATATATATATATATATATATATATATATATAGAGAGAGAGAGAGAGAGAGAGAGAGAGGTAATTATATACACAGACATTCAGTAGTGAAGGAAGCATATAACAAGAGAGCTCTTCCAATATTAGACACATGTGTTGTATAATGATATTACGGTAAACTCTTTTAGTCATCTTTTGCGTTCTGCGAACATGTCCAGACTCGCTCCACTACTCCACAGTTCACTCAACCACTCCACAGGTCACTTCACCATACACAGTTCATTCCACAACTCCACAGGTCACTCATACACTCCACAGGTCTTTCCACCACTCCATAAATCATTCCACCAATCCACAATTCACTCCATCACTCCACAGTTCATTACACCAATCATTACACCAATCCACAGATCACCCCATCCCTCCACAGTTCACTCCACCAATCTACAGTTCACTCTTCTACTCCACAAGTCACTCCAACATTACACAAATCACTCCACCACCCCACAATTCACTCCACCATTCCACAGTTCACTCCACTATTCCACAAGTCACTCTCTTGCTTTTTCAGCCATTCAAGATCTCTCTTATACTTCTTGCCTTTCCCACTTTGTCCATAGTAGCCATTACTAAGACACACACTAACACTTTAGATTCCTGCCTCAAATAACACTTCACAATACCCCTATTGCCCATCTTTCCTCCACTGTTTTTCCTCTAATTTTCACTTGTATGATATCATGTTATGAATGAATTATCCTATTTTCTCTTTTACTTTTACTTTTGCCTGATTCATCTTGTCATATTATATTCCTGTCGAAAAACCATTACCTTACTTCCCATCCCCTAGCTTTCACTCTCAAATTTCAAGTTCTTCGTCATTTTTAACAATATTTGTTCACTTTCCGCAACCAACACTGCATCATCTGCATCAAAGTATATTAGCAATCTCCAGACTGACCAGGTGCCTATATACTGAGTTCCTTCACAACGTGTTCTCATTTCCATCTTGATAACACCGTCCACACAGACATAAAGCATCCTTGTCGAACGCCCACAACTTACCTAACATTTTCTCTAATAGTATTACCGTCGGTGTAGCTTGGATGCGAGTCTTTATCCTAGTGTGCAAAGGCAAGAGTGTAAATGTGCTGAAAATCAAATACATGTGGATATGTGGTATGTAATTCCTATTAGAAATGGGTGTCAGAGAGGTTTGGTAATGAGTGAGGTCTGACCAAAAGGGTGGACCAGGGTGTGCTTATTATGTTTAGGTACATGGAGAGGATGAGTGAGGAGAGACTGACGAAAAGGATCTACGTGTGAGGAGTGGAGGGAGGATAGAGGAGGAGGAGGAAATCAAAGGAAGAGATGGAAGGATGAAGGAGAGGAGGCTCTGAGGTAATGAGGCCTGAGACAGGAGGACGAGTAGCGTTTCGTTAGAAAGAATAGAGTGAGGTCATATATGGGGGAGGGAAAGGGTGAAGTGGTGTTATTGGATGATCCAGGTTGTATGATGCAATCAAGGTTAACCATCATGCAATCTACAGGCATTTTCTCTGGTTTATAGACTCTGGTTTCGGTGCGTTATGCATAACAGCTAGAGACTGGACGTGTGCATATAATGTCACTGTTCGTTTGTTCATTACATCGCTTCTCTAAAACAGGAAAAACAATTAGGAATACTAACTAGAGATTTAGATATAGTCCCGTACATCAAATTTTCAAAGGAAAGTCTGTTACCGTCCTGTGTTACCAACATCGGTCAGTAACACGAAATAGGTGGCTGAGATAGTGAGATGCAGAGGGTGTGTGTTGTTGAGGGAATGATGTGGTGGTAAGTCGGGTGGTGAGAACGGAGAGGTGGTATGCTTTTGGAGGGTGGGGGGTGAGAGTGCAGTGGTTGTAAATAGGGTGGTAAGGGAGTGGAGTGAGGGTAAGTGAAATGATAGAAAAGGGAGATGTTAGAGGTGGAAGAGAGAGAAGTGGCAAGAGAGAGAGAGAGAGAGAGAGAGAGAGAGAGAGAGAGAGAGAGAGAGAGAGAGAGAGAGAGGTGATGAGACACAGATGTATGATGAACAACGTAAACAAGGCTAGGAAATAGTAACGGAGGATATGAAATATTCAAGGAGGATAGATAGTGTGGAGGGAACTGGGGAGGAGAGAGGGATGATAAGGAAAGTGATGGAAAATTTGTGAACGTGATGGAGAATGGGGAAAAAATGATGGGAGTTTGAAGGATACGAGATTGAGAAAAAGTCCTGGAAGGTGGTGGTCTAGTGGTCTGGTCTGCACGTCTTCCACATCCTTTATTATGGAAATGTAAGGAAGTAACGGCTCCCAGCAACCACCTCAACCCCTGCCCCCTTCAGAACCACACACCCTCTCCGACTCCGGCACCCAAACCTCTTCTTCCCCTCCAGCATCCCAACTCTCTCCCACACTAGCTACTGAGTCTCCTCCCTCTCCAGCACCCAAATAGCCTCCCCCGCTTGCAACCTCACACCTCCCCTCCCAGCGCCCTAACCCCCTCCCCTTCCATCACCCAATCCCATCCTCCCCTTCTAGCAATCTACTCCTCTCCCTCTTCTACACACCAATCCTTATATATATATATATATATATATATATATATATATATATATATATATATATATATATATATATATATACATATATGTATCATCCCTAGGGATAGGGGAGAAAGAATACTTCCCACGTATTCCCTGCATGTCGTAAAAGGCGACTAAAAGGGGAAGGAGCGGGGGGCTGGAAATCCTCCCCTCCCGTTTTTCTTTCTAGATTTCCAAGAGAGGGAACAGAGAAGGGGGCCAAGTGAGGATATTCCCTCTCAGGCTCAGTCCTCTGTTCTTAACGATACCTCGCTAACACAGGAAATGGCGAATATGTGAAGAAAGATTGACTAAGAGGATGTATGTGTCAGAGGTGGAGGGAACGAGAAGTGGGAGACCAAATTGGAGGTGGAAAGATGGAGTGAAAAAGATTTTGAGTGATCGGGGCCTGAACATGCAGGAGGGTGAAAGGCGTGCAAGGAATAGAGTGAATTGGAATGATGTGGTATACTGGGGTCAACGTGCTGTCAATGGATTGAACCAGGGCGTGTGAAGCGGCTGGGGTAAACCATGGAGAGTTCTGTGGGGCCTGGATGTGGAAAGGAAGCCGTGATTTCAGTGCATTATACATGACAGCTAGAGACTGAGTGTGAACGAATGTGGCCTTTGTTGTCTTTTCCTAGCGCTATCTCGCGCACATGCAGGGGGAGGGGGTTGTTATTTCATGTGTGGCGGGTGACGATGGGAATGAATAAAGGCAGACAGTATGAATTATGTACATGTGTATATATGTATATGTCTGTGTGTGTATATATATGTATACGTTGAGATGTATAGGTATGTATATTTGCGTGTGTGGACGTGTATGTATATTCATGTGTATGTGGGTGGGTTGGGCCATTCTTTCGTCTGTTTGCTTGCGCTACCTCGCTAACGCGGGAGACAGCGACAAAGCAAATAAAAAGAAATATATAAATATATATATAAATATATATATATATATATATATATATATATATATATATATATATATATATATATATATATACTGGAAAAGATCCCAGTTGAGCGCGTGATCAACTAAATTCCTTGTAATCCAAGGGGATATGAAACACGATAAGTTCCCAAGTGCACTTTCGTGTAATGATCACATCATCACGGGAGGTACAAGAAAAAAAAAATATAACAGTCAGTTGATATACAAGAAAGGGACTTAGCTAAGACGCCATTTTGGTGCACAAGTGACTCTCCGAATGGAGGTCGGGTGCGTTCAAGTCTGGCAACACGTGTATCATGAAATCTATTATGTGGACAAGAAAGGGAACTGTTTACAAATTTTATCAACAATAAAGCTATCCAATTCATATAAACCTTCACTAATACTAATGTTACAATTCTTTGTGTATCTAATAACAGGAGAGAAGTATCATTGAATCTTCTATTATCAGATACACAAAGAATTGCAACAATAATATTTGTGAAGATTTATACAGACTGGATAGCTTTATTGTTGATAGAATTTGTAAACAGTTCCCTTTCTTGCCCACATAATGAATCTTATGATGCGCACGTTGCCAAACCGGCCTCCATTCGGGTGGCCACTTGTTTACCAAAATGGCGTCCTAGCTACGTCTCTTCCTTATATATCAACTGACTGTTATATTTTCTTCTTGTATCACTCCCGTTGAAATGATCATCACACGAAAGTGCACTTGGAACTTATCTTGTTTCATTCACTCGTGGATTAAAAGGAATATATATATATATATATATATATATATATATATATATATATATATATATATATATATATATATTTATTTTTTTATTTTGCTTTGTCGCTGTCTCCCGCGTTTGCGAGGTAGCGCAAGGAAACAGACTAAAGAAATGGCCCAACCCACCCCCAAACACATGTATATACATACGTCCACACACGCAAATATACATACCTACACAGCTTTCCATGGTTTACCCAGACTCTTCACATGCCTGATTCAATCCACTGACAGCACGTCAACCCCGGTATACCACATCGCTCCAATTCACTCTATTCCTTGCCCTCCTTTCACCCTCCTGCATGTTCAGGCCCCGATCACACAAAATCTTTTTCACTCCATCTTTCCACCTCCAATTTGGTCTCCCACTTCTCCTCGTTCCCTCCACCTCCGACACATATATCCTCTTGGTCAATCTTTCCTCACTCATTCTCTCCATGTGCCCAAACCATTTCAAAACACCCTCTTCTGCTCTCTCAACCACGCTCTTTTTATTTCCACACATCTCTCTTACCCTTACGTTACTTACTCGATCAAACCACCTCACACCACACATTGTCCTCAAACATCTCATTTCCAGCACATCCATCCCTCCTGCGCACAACTCTATCCATAGCCCACGCCTCGCAACCATACAACATTGTTGGAACCACTATTCCTTCAAACATACCCATTTCTGCTTTCCGAGATAATGTTCTCGACTTCCACACATTCTTCAAGGCTCCCAGATTTTCGCCCCCTCCCCCACCCTATGATCCACTTCCGCTTCCATGGTTCCATCCGCTGCCAGATCCACTCCCAGATATCTAAAACACTTCACTTCCTCCAGTTTTTCTCCATTTAAACTCACCTCCCAATTGACTTGACCCTCAACCCTACTGTACCTAATAACCTTGCTCTTATTCACATTTACTCTTAACTTTCTTCTTTCACACACTTTACCAAACTCACTCACCAGCTTCTGCAGTTTCTCACATGAATCAGCCACCAGCGCTGTATCATCAGCGAACAGCAACTGACTCACTTCCCAAGCTCTCTCATCCCCAACAGACTTCATACTTGCCCCTCTTTCCAAAACTCTTGCATTCACCACCCTAACAACCCCATCCATAAACAAATTAAACAACCATGGAGACATCACACACCCCTGCCGCAAACCTACATTCACTGAGAACCAATCACTTTCCTCTCTTCCTACACCTACACATGCCTTACATCCTCGATAAAAACTTTTCACTGTTTCTAACAACTTGCCTCCCACACCATATATTCTTAATACCTTCCACAGAGCATCTCTATCAACTCTATCATATGCCTTCTCCAGATCCATAAATGCTACATACAAATCCATTTGCTTTTCTAAGTATTTCTCACATACATTCTTCAAAGCAAACACCTGATCCACATATCCTCTACCACTTCTGAAACCACACTGCTCTTCCCCAATCTGATGCTCTGTACATGCCTTCACCCTCTCAATCAATACCCTCCCATATAATTTACCAGGAATACTCAACAAACCTCTGTAATTTGAGCACTCACTCTTATCCCCTTTGCCTTTGTACAATGGCACTATGCACGCATTCTGCCAATCCTGTCACCTCACCATGAGTCATACATACATTAAATAACCTATATATATATATATATATATATATATATATATATATATATATATATATATATATATATATATATATATATATACGCATAAAGTGCATAGAAACGCGCACCTTCATAAATATAGATATTCGCCATTTCCCGCATTAGCGAGGTAGCGTTAAGAACAAAGGACTGAGCCTCAGAGGGAACATCCTCACTTGGCCCCCTTCTCTGTTCCTTCTTTTGGAAAAACTAAAATGGGAGGAGAGGATTTCCAGCTCCCGCTCCCTTCCCTTTTAGTCGCCTCCTACGACACGCAGGGGATACGTGGGAAGTATTCTTTCTCTTCTATCCCCAGGGATATATATATATATATATATATATATATATATATATATATATATATATATATATATATATACATTAGTGCAACCTGGGAGCAGGCTTTCATTAATGCCCATAGAAACGAATAAGACAGCAAAAATATTTTTAGATGAACTGTCAATTTTTCTACCTCGTTTAAGACTGTTCTTCAGTTTCCTTTAGTGTAAGTTTTTCTATATTTCTGTATCCATGTTTTGTAATTAGGCTGTTGCTCAGACTAACTGTCATGATATTGTTAATTTGTATCGCATGTAATATTTCCCCTTACTTCTATGTTCTATGTACCGTGGGCTTTTCCGAGTGTGTTCCTCATATACATGTTGTTTTACAGTTCATACCAAGTTTTGTGACGCAGTCTGTTCTTTGATGTAGATTCCTGTTGATGCCTCTGTGAAGGCAAAAGCTTGATTGAAAAAATGAATGATTTTGGACAACTGGTGTCTAAGTACCCACCTAATGGTAGAACAATATTGAGGAAATTGCAGGACATAAAAAAGATTAATAACTTTAAATACGCCGTCGTATTCAATTCTATTGGCATATATATATATATGTATATATATATATATATATATATATATATATATATATATATATATATATATATATATATATATATATACATATATTCCTTTATGGCCACGGGGAAATGAAATAGGAAAGTTCCCAAGTGCACTTTCGTGCAATGAGCACATCATGAATTTAAAATACATTCTATTGGATCCAAGCTAAAGTGTCTTAGATATTTCATCGATAAATCCCTTAAGTTGGCAAAGAAATCATAGAGTGAAACCCAAACCACCCATGAACACTAAGAACCTTTTAGTTCTCTCTTTAAGTAATAATTTACCTCCCATGCTGCTTAAATCATTTAATATAAATGTTGCCTTTAGCAACGATGCTATAAAGAATATCTTAATCAGGAACTCACCAGAAAGTTCTGCAGGATGTTTCTATAGAGTACCATGTAAAAATGTTTTATGTTGGGCAGACTGGTAAGGATCTTTCTGTTAGACTTGAGCAACATAAACATAGTAAGTGAACAGGACAATAATCAAATACCTTGTTTAGTCATGTTAAGAATTGTGATCATTGTATTTTTCTGAAGCACTACCATCTCAGTTATTAACTCTAACTCCTTTACTACGAGAAATATCAATGAATCACTTCATTATGTGGATTTTCATTTCCACATAATGAAATTTATGATCCGCATGTTGCCAGACTTTAACCCACCCGACCTCCATTCGGGTAGTCACTTGTTTACCAAATGGCGTCCTACCTACGTCTCTTCGTTGTGTATCAAATGACAGTTATGTTTCTTTCTTGTATCTCCCCCCCACGATGATGCGATTATTACTCGAAAGTACACTTGGGAACTTATCGTGTTTCATTTCCCCGTGGTCATAAGGGAATATACTTGATCACGCGGTCAACTGTGATCTTTTCTAACACCCACACACACACACACACACACATATATATATAGATATATATATATATATATATATATATATATATATATATATATATATATATATATATATATATATATATATATTCAACGTGGGAGACAGCGACAAAGCAAAACAAATATATATATATATATATATATATATATTTATATATATATATATATATATATTAAGAATATATGGTGTGGGAGGCAAGATGTTAGAAGCAGTGAAAAGTTTTTATCGAGGATGTAAGGCATGTGTACGTGTAGGAAGAGAGGAAAGTGATTGGTTCTCAGTGAATGTAGGTTTGCGGCAGGGGTGTGTGATGTCTCCATGGTTGTTTAATTTGTTTATGGATGGGGTTGTTAGGGAGGTAAATGCAAGAGTCCTGGAAAGAGGGGCAAGTATGAAGTCTGTTGGGGATGAGAGAGCTTGGGAAGTGAGTCAGTTGTTGTTCGCTGATGATACAGCGCTGGTGGCTGATTCATGTGAGAAACTGCAGAAGCTGGTGACTGAGTTTGGTAAAGTGTGTGGAAGAAGAAAGTTAAGAGTAAATGTGAATAAGAGCAAGGTTATTAGGTACAGTAGGGGTGAGGGTCAAGTCAATTGGGAGGTGAGTTTGAATGGAGAAAAACTGGAGGAAGTGAAGTGTTTTAGATATCTGGGAGTGGATCTGTCAGCGGATGGAACCATGGAAGCGGAAGTGGATCATAGGGTGGGGGAGGGGGCGAAAATTTTGGGAGCCTTGAAAAATGTGTGGAAGTCGAGAACATTATCTCGGAAAGCAAAAGTGGGTATGTTTGAAGGAATAGTGGTTCCAACAATGTTGTATGGTTGCGAGGCGTGGGCTGTGGATAGAGATGTGCGCAGGAGGATGGATGTGCTGGAAATGAGATGTTTGAGGACAATGTGTGGTGTGAGGTGGTTTGAGCGAGTGAGTAACGTAAGAGTAAGAGAGATGTGTGGAAATAAAAAGAGCGTGGTTGAGAGAGCAGAAGAGGGTGTTTTGAAATGGTTTGGGCACATGGAGAGAATGAGTGAGGAAAGATTGACCAAGAGGATATATGTGTCGGAGGTGGAGGGAACGAGGAGAAGAGGGAGACCAAATTGGAGGTGGAAAGATGGAGTGAAAAAGATTTTGTGTGATCGGGGCCTGAACATGCAGGAGGGTGAAAGGAGGGCAAGGAATAGAGTGAATTGGAGCGATGTGGTATACAGGGGTTGACGTGCTGTCAGTGGATTGAATCAAGGCATGTGAAGCGTCTGGGGTAAACCATGGAAAGCTGTGTAGGTATGTATATTTGCGTGTGTGGACGTATGTACATGTGTATGGGGGGGGGGGTTGGGCCATTTCTTTCGTCTGTTTCCTTGCGCTACCTCGCAAACGCGGGAGACAGCGACAAAGTATAAAAAAAAAAAAAAAATATATATATATATATATATATATATATATATATATATATATATATATATATATATATATATATATATATATATATTTTTTTTTATTATTATTTATTATTATACTTTGTCGCTGTCTCCCGCGTTTGCGAGGTAGCGCAAGGAAACAGACGAAAGAAATGGCCCAACCCCCCCCCATACACATGTATATACATACGTCCACACACGCAAATATACATACCTACACAGCTTTCCATGGTTTACCCCAGACGCTTCACATGCCTTGATTCAATCCCCTGACAGCACGTCAACCCCGGTATACCACATCGCTCCAATTCACTCTATTCCTTGCCCTCCTTTCACCCTCCTGCATGTTCAGGCCCCGATCACACAAAATCTTTTTCACTCCATCTTTCCACCTCCAATTTGGTCTCCCTCTTCTCCTCGTTCCCTCCACCTCCGACACATATATCCTCTTGGTCAATCTTTCCTCACTCATTCTCTCCATGTGCCCAAACCACTTCAAAACACCCTCTTCTGCTCTCTCAACCACGCTCTTTTTATTTCCACACATCTCTCTTACCCTTACGTTACTCACTCGATCAAACCACCTCACACCACACATTGTCCTCAAACATCTCATTTCCAGCACATCCATCCTCCTGCGAACAACTCTATCCATAGCCCACGCCTCGCAACCATACAACATTGTTGGAACCACTATTCCTTCAAACATACCCATCTT